>NC_056626.2:104259406-104336705 GCF_002870075.4 Lactuca sativa
ACAATATGCATGTGTTATATCCCGATGGTTATACATCATTGCTAAATTTCCCAAATCTATTTGATCTTGGAGATTTAAGGGTTGTAGATGTGTGAATGGGGTGGGGTTGTTGATTGCTCACAGTGAAGGAGATGTGCACCGGTGACGATGATGTTCATTGTGGAGGTGGTGTGATGGAGGATGATAATATGGTAATAGATGTTCTTGGAAAGGGTGGGATGTAGGTAGACTCACTTGATAATAAAAATAATAAAAATACACCATAAAGGGTAAAAGATACATTTTGTTAAACTTAATAGATTGAAACTAACTAGTGTTAAGTTGAAACTCTTTTGAACTTCGGTTAAAAAAAAGTGTAAACCATAAGAATCGTTTTTTGTAGTTTTCGTTTGATTTTTTTTTCAATGAACAAGTGATCAGTGATGGGATCTCTTGCGTGATCCCAACACCCTCAAAAATAGAAGTCTCTCAAAGCATGTAGTACCTTCTAAAAATTATGGATCATCTGAAGCAAGATCCATAATACATACGTCAACTAAAAGAAAAATCCTTTGAAACTCCAAAAACATTCGATCCACAATGAATTCCCATGGATTGTAGATGATTTTAAATATTCTTTCCTCCCAAATAATCAATTTGTCTCTTGCTTTCAAAAACGTCTAACGCATCATCATAATTAACTTGAGTCAACAATATTATCGTCTTATGTTGCCATAAGGAAAACCTAGAATCATGTCGTTAATGGCCCCTAAACCGATTAGGAATTTAAAAAGTTTGTGAATAAAACCGTTTAAGGTAAATGAATGTATAGAATGGGAAAAACGATATCAAAGAACGTATTGAAGGGTTACGTGAAAATCGACACCACTTTTTACACAAGAATTTAAGTGGAAACCGAAAATAGAAAAACCACACAGCATCAATATTAATTTCAATAATAAAAAAGGTTTGCAATAACTGAAATCGCCAAAGACGAGTAGAGAGAAAAGATGTGTAATGGAATAAATAATAATGGCCACCTAATATCTTTATTTATAGTTACAAAAAGAGTTTTAACGATACTAAAAACTCTAATAAAAGTAAAACATTTCTAAAACCAAATTGTGAGTTGATAACAAGAAAGGTATCGGCTCACACAATCATACAAAACATTACATTGAATTAGAAATCTAGATTCGATTGTGCATAATGCAACACTTTCAGCAATTTTGCATTGTGCATAAATAGGGATAATGACTTAGGAGGGTAATAAGGTTTTCAGTTTGTCCGTATTAGGTCACTAAGGTTTTTTTGTGCGTATTAGACCAATATGGTTGTTATTACCGTTTAGAAATAGTCCTTTTACCGGTTTTAACCGGTAAAAGGACTATTTCTAAACGGTAATAACAACCATATTGGTCTAATACGCACAAAAAAACCTTAGTGACGTAATACGGACAAACTGGGAACCTTATTACCCTCCTAAGTCATTAACCCTAATTTTAAAGACATTGAGAATATATGACCATCAATAGTAAACTACTTCGTTTAGAACTCGCGTCGTCCCATATAACCTGCTACTCCTCTATATGGCGAAGCTCTTCATTTATAGTTGTCCCTTTGGGGACATCCGATAAAATTGGAACGATACAGAGAAGATTAGCATGGCCCCTGCGCAAGGATGACACACACAAATCAAGAAATGGTCCAAATTTTTTTCTAACCCTTCGTCGTCTTCTCTGGAACCCTAATTCCTTTTTCAAATGCTAATGGAGTTCAATTGCAATTCTTATGTTTCAATAGTTCATCTACTGAAGTCATGATCAGACAACATGTGGATTCTATGGTCAGATTGATCTTCTTGTTGATGTCTTCAACCATTTGTGGCAAGTAAGGGTGACCTTTCTTTCTATAAAGTCTCCTTTAAGTTTTTTACTTTTCCTGCGATTAAGTTTCATGCTTTATAAACTTCCGTTTATGTGTTGTATATAGTATATATGTATTTGTTTATGTGCTGGATTTTTTATTCATTTTGCAACTTCAGTTTCTTAGTTCATGTTGTGGTTATGCTTTTTATAAAATAATTGATAATAGACATCCTCTACAAGTCCCTGTTGGTTTTACATTTCCATTCGTTATCAAATGTAGACATTGATGGGAGGTATCAAAGTGAGATTTTGTTTTTGTACATATGGATGTGTTCATGTAAACATTTAAATGACAAAAAAGAAGTTATTAATAAAATGTTGCATATTTATGTAATGAAGATCATCAATCATATGAGTTTCTGGACTTAGAAGTTCTGGAAGGGTTTGAGATAAGTTTAAATGGAAACAACTATTTTCAGTCAAACAAATCAGTCACATTGATTAGTAAGCATGTTTTCTAAACAATTAGGGTTAATGACTTAGGAGGGTAATAAGGTTTCCAGTTTGTCCGTATTAGGTCACTAAGGTTTTTTTTGTGCTAATTAGACCAATATGGTTGTTATTACCGTTTAGAAATAGTCCTTTTACCGGTTTACCGGTTAAAACCGGTAAAATGACTATTTCTAAACGGTAATAACAACCATATTGGTTTAATACGCACAAAAAAAACCTCAATGACCTAATACGGACAAATTGGAAACCTTATTACCCTCCTAATTCATTATCCCGCATAAATATATATACTTGTCATTGCAATTAAAGTATGGAAACATTTTTAACATGAGTGTCTCTTGAAGCTTTGTGAAACTACTACAATTTAAACTTTAAAGACTATCCATGCAATAAAACAATGATCTAAACAAAAATTAAAAGTTTCTACAAACACAAGAAACGTCGACAAATCCACGCGTCGTCGTTTTTGTCGCGTTTTAGCTACACGTGTTGAACACTGATTTAACCTACGAGAGGGAGAATTGAGACTCAATTTTGACAACTGTGTGGGAAAGAGACATTGTATCTGGTACAAGCGTGACCATCGAGAGGGTATATTCCTGTATATTGTAGCCCGTTGGATGACATCTAACGGTCCAGATTATAGGATATAACTTTTACGTAAAATCCAGTACAACTTAGAAGATTTCATAGCCAAATTGGAAACAGCACTTTTGGTACCACAACCATACACGTGGCTTGATTCCTCCATGCCTTCGTACATGATCTTTTACTTCTCACTGTCAATATACTGTACTTGCTCCCTTATAAAATTATTAGAATATTTTGGAAATTTTGTATGATTTAATTATTTTGTATGCATATATAATACCTGTTACCAAGTGAAAATCAAGAATGTCCTACAACAAATAAGTTTACTAATACATTTGGTTAAGTTTAAATTATATAAAAAGTGTTGTTTACGTTGGAATGAAAAACAAACTGAACTGCTGAACTGCTAAGATTGATAAATTTCGAATGAAAGTGATACAACGTATTATTTCACAAAAATACATCAATAATATATGATATTAATTAAGTTTTTTTATTTTGTTACAACTGTTTTACGTTAATTTTATTTAATTAAAATTTATTAACTTAAATCATCCATCATTTTAAACAATTTTTTTTTGTTAAATAATTAACGTATATTCTTATATATATGAAATATATAATGTATTATAAAAGCCCTCATCTAAAATTTTCATATTTTACGACAAACATGATTATTTTGAAATGAAATATCATACAAATAATATATTACAAATAAGAAAATTTAACAGTCAAATTAAACTTTTTCGGGTTTTTTTTTTTTGAAAATACGAAAAATTATAAAAATTATTATATGTATATAGTTATGAAAAAACAACACCTGAATTTCGGTCAAATTAGGAATTAGCCCTTTAATACATACTAGGTGTGTAACCCGTATATTATACGGGTTGATTAAAAAAAATAAATATAAGGGGTAGACATTAACTATTTTCTAAAGTAAATTTTTTAAATAAATATAAATGAAATGATGAATTATTCAGTATATACTAATAAAAAATTATTATCATGTTTTAAATAACTAGATTATAGCCCGCGTTAAACGCGGGAAATGCATAAAAAAACATATAATCGTTTATAGATATTGTATAATGATTATAAAAAAAATATATGGTTATTGGTATTATTGAAATGTGTAGAAAATACATTGAAAACGATAAATATATATAATCATTGAAAGATCTCTTGGTAGACATCATTTTTTGTTTTATTAGTTGAATGACTTTCCTCGTCTCATATAGTTATTATATTTATATATTTATAAGCATTTTAATTAGACGTTCCTTACATAATAATGTTACCTAATTCAAACATATATTGACAACCAATATACCGTTTTTTCTATTGCATTAAATATTGACAACTATTTTATTTATTCAAATAAAGTTATGTAATATAATTTATAAAATGTTAAATGTTATATAAATTTAATTTTAGTATATCATCGATGGAGATTCTTTTCTAAATCATGATTGGTTTATTTTAAATTGATTATAAATATAAATGTTATCTTTTATGTTTGTTCTTATTTATTTGGTGTTCGCAAGAACTTTGCATTAGTTTTGGCGTAACTTTGAATAATTTTAGTATATCATCAATGTAATTTGATATATCTTTCAATTATATGAAATATCAAATAATGACATTTCATTACTATTGTGATAATTTAGTTTATATATTGTATTTTCACTAATCTTAATGGTCTTATTTTTTCTAATAACTGTAACGCTTTTACTAAATGTATTTTTTCAAATCTCCTAATATCTTATAATTTTTATCTTACTTTATAATTTTTCATAACTATATTATTTTCAAGATTGACTGCTTTAATAGTGTTTTTTTTCAGTCTATTCAATTTTATATTTCATTGTACAACATTATCGTTTGTATGTATTTCGAAATTTCACATGAAAAATGTTTAATGTTTACACATTGATATTAATTTTTTTAATAAACTCATGTAATAATTATGAAATATATATCTCATTTTAATTAACATTCACTTCCTTTATTATATCAAATTCCTCATTAAACGGATATGCTTTTGGAAAATAATAATTATAATAGGGCAGCATTATCTAAGACGTAAATGTTTGATATACTTTTGGAGAAAAAAAAAATCAGGATCATTAAAAAAAATTATATAAAGAAAATACAAATTTAAATTTGTTGAAATTATGGATGAAATTATTGGTGAAAATTTATTTTGGAGGGACTTGTATTTTGTAAGGTATAATAATATTATTACAAAATTTGAAATATCTATATTTGTTGTGTAAATTAATAAATTTTATTGTTACTATACAAAGATAAAAAAGTAGGTTGATATGATATACAAAAACATAATAATTTCAATGATATTTTAAAATCATGCCAAAATTAACCGGATTCTTATGACATAAAAATTAAAAAAAAATCATAATCATCTCTAATATATAAAAGTAACATTTTCGTAATTAATGTTAGGTCCCAAGATAATTAAATTTTGTTTTGTTAAAGGTACCTAATATCTTTTCATGTTTATTTGAAAAGTTTCAGAAAAGTAGTTAACTGATTTTATGTAATTTGTGACAAAGAAAATCGAAATATATGAATACATACATTTGATATAGGAACAAAAAATATAAAAAGCGAAAGAAGGTACTGACCTTCTAGCGCACAAGAGCGAATGTTTATAGCAGAGAATGATGATGGAAGTTATAAGCAATATTAACGATGTTGTAGGAGAAGGTTTGAAGAAAAGAAACGACAGAAAATAAATGTGAGTCGCGGATTCAATGATGAATCGTATATGTATGTGATAATTTGAATATGATTTTTCGGTATTAATGATTTCCTAATAAAAAAAGATTTTATATTAATGGTTTACTAATATAAACAGATTTATATTAATGATTGATATTAACGCCTTGATTGAAATGATTTGTTTGTAATATGTTTTTAAAATTGACCATATTAAAATCTTCATAACTGAAAATTCAAGATGTAAAATATGGAAAGCTTTTATTGGAATTAAATATATTCCATTTCAACGAATGTAAGTTATTGATTGATGATTGGAAAGCATTTATTGGAATTAAATACATTCCATATGGGGAAGATGATGTCAGCAATTTGATCTAAGGGTAGAAAAAATAAGATTTCATATACAATCAATGGTCCAGATTATTTAAGATGATGTCATAAAGTTTATCTTTTAGTAATATTTAAGATCATGTTGGATATTAACATGTAAAAAATTAGGTATTTTTTTGAAGAAAGCTTTCGAAATAAAAACAATAAATAAAATAAACCACAAGGACCATTTATGTAATTTGTGTTAATTAATCTATATACTAATAAAACTAATTAATATAAATTCATAAATGAGATTGATTGATATATTAATAGAAATAAAAATTCACAAATGGAAAGTATATTATATACATTAATTCACATTAATTATTATGAGGTGGCATTTAATAGGTGGATGATGAATAAAAATAAAAAATAATACAAAAATGACAAGTGGAAAAAAATAATTTTAAAATTCTAATAAAATGTCATGTGTCAAATTCAATAAGAAGTTGACATTTGGCAAAATTATCTTTATTTATTAGGTTAAGATAAACCATGATTAATCCGATTAATGCATTATAATGATTAATATATAAAGATGTCGACTTCAATGTAAATGATCAATCAAGCATTTCTAGCCAGTTGTGTATTAGATAAAATGCACGTCTTTAGGTAGAGAAACTAACATTTTATGTTTTAGATTATTTAAAAAGAATATCTTTTTGATCTTTTTAATTCCAAATTATGTTGTTGCTTACTAGTAACCAATCTTTAGAAGTCTTCACGTTTCCTAGCTTATTTTAGTGAAAAAACAATTAATTTCCCTACTTTGATCAAACACTTTATTGCAGATGTAATGTCTACTTTATAATTAGCTACAGAGACCTAAATGTGCTCTAGCTAGCTTTTATTGTCGACAAAATGTGTTCTTAGATTGCATAATGATGAAGAAGGTTACGTACCCCAAAAAACTACGTGTGTGAAGGGAGTAGCAGATAGATAGGCTCCCATACTGTGTGGAGGGAGGTCTTTATCGAGAGGTCCTACTTCTACCTATGCTATGGAAAGTTGGTGTCGGCAAAGAAAATCAGTCAACACACATCGTATCAAGTAAGGCCAATGACAAGCATTTTGGCATTTTGGTATCGGGCTATGTGGTTATTTTTTGTTTAAATATCTTACATTTTATTGAATTAACGAGGCACTACAAATATAAATAGTAAAAAGAAACAATAGTTAATTTTGGAATTTGCAAACAATATAGTTGGTTAAGTTTGTGCTTCAAAATATAAGATTATTTTGTCGTGAATGACATCTTTTATTGGTGTATTCGATCCAAAGAGAAGAGGGTTTTGAAATGACCAAATCACCCAACACGTAGCTAAAATTTATGTAGCCGGCCTAACATTTCGGATGCCTCACACTAATAGTTGTGTTGTGTCAACTTGAGATGTGCCCTTGACCAATTTGTTTCAGAATAGAACACCCCACGGGACAAACTAAAAATCAATGATCCTGTGCATCAATGTGAGAATCACAAATCACACAAATTGTATATTCTACATCCATACCATGCTTGTTCAAATTGATTAGAGCATGTACCCGATCCAAATAAAGTTTCCAGACTACTACATTAACTTTAAGTGGAACCAGTGGCGGATGTAGAATATTTTCGTAGGGGTGACACTAAAAAAAAATTTCCAAATAAATTTATATTAGTAGTGTCACTCGTGTTTTAAGCCGATGCACAAAATAGAAAAAACATTAAAAAAAAAATTACACTACGTGTCGGCGTCGGAGCAGTGGCCCAGGACCCTGGGCACCACTAAGGTCTGCCACTGAGTGGAACCACTTTATTCCATTTAGTAATCTCTTTCTAACGGCCATTGCAACATTCTCGATAGCATTCCTCATGAATCCTATTATAAACATTATTGTCGAGTCGAGGTCTCAACTCGTTGATCATCCCATGGGATAAGTGCTTGTTCTATTCCCGCTACAAATAGGAAACTTCAGAGATGGTTTCTAAGTTTAATATGAGAATGACAACGGTTTTTAGATTCGCGATACAAGTTAAAGTTTGTGTGCTTATATTTTCATGTGCGTTATGGAGAAGGAAAAGCTAACATTGAATTTCAAAATTTGGTAGGGTTTGTAAAAACTTTGTTTCAAGAATATGAATCAAGTAATTCGTATAAAAACGGCAATTAAGGTATTGTATTCTTCTTATTGTTTATACAATAAATAGAACATCATCTTAAGTTATTTAAATTTTTTTACTAAACATTAGGTGACGGTGCTAGTTCAAGTTTCTGATTCATCTTCCTTTAGTTCTAGATTGTCTTTTGGTCATCGTGTTGTATTCAAAAAACTTCTATTGTATATGCTTCTTTTACTAGTAATGATGATGAATCAAGAGGTATGAGTGAGTTGGATAACTACTTGGAGGAGAAGTTGTTGTTAGATAATTATGAGACCACATCATATGTTATCATTAAATCCAGTTATTATGGTAAGAATACAAATTGTTGATGGACTGATTTATAGAATATTTACTTATCATGTGGGTTGAGTTTCCGTGACTCAAGATCCTCAAGATTCCTTCCATCTCTCATATTAGGGTTTATCTACATCTATAAATATATATATGATGATGAGCAAATCATAATACACGAAACTACACAAAGAAATTCGTGAGGCATTGCTGAGGGATCTTAGAGGTGATCTTGAGATCAACTGGGAAAACCAACCCAGATCTTCATATCTGAAGATCATAATGAAATCAGGTATGAATTATTCATTTTGTTCAAGTTTTCTTTTAACCAGATTTGAGATTAAAGATCTAAAGCTTCCACGTTTATGTTTTTGGTTATAACAATTTCCAATCATTGTTTCCTAAGACATGAAACTTGATTTGTTGGTGTAGTGGAAAACAAATGGGTTTCTGTACATGACACTCCAAAGGATTGTTAAAGATATATTAGATATTCTTGTTTCCACCGTTGCCTCAGAATCAGCTTTCAGCACTTGTGGAAGATTAGTAAGTCCTCACCGTAGTCGAATTCACATGAAGATAATGGAGGATTTAATGTGTGATTATAGTTGGTTGTTGAATGAAATTTAAGATAGTATATTATTTTATATTAATTATACGAATCGCTTTTTTGCATATTAATAATATTTTTGGTAAATTGTTTCTATGTTTTCATATGTACAAAAACTTGTTAGAAAAGACCGTGACATATTATCGTTATTTTGAATTAGATTATTGACTTGGAAGAGGTAAATGAAACTAATAAGATTATTACTTTTATATAATGTTTTTTACATTTTTATAGCTGATCATTTTCATCAATGATTTTCTTTAACATTTTGTAGGAATGTACTAAAGAAAGCGGAACAACAAGTTTGGATGATTTGTTTTGATTTTGAGTTTGTTTAAATGTAATGTACTATTGTGATGTGTTAAGTTTTTCATATTTTGTACATGGTTGTTTGGTTATGCTACAATATTATACTATTACTAATTTATATTTGGTTATATGATGTTATGGACTTATTGTTTAGCAATTGTCGTTTTTTCCAAGAATTTTCAATTTTTTGGCATGTATTTCAGGTTTTGGGTTGGTGTTGGGTTTCAGGGAAAAATTCAAACCCAATGAGATACCCTTCCGGTATCTGGGCAAGGATGGCAATTTTTTCATATCGAGTTCAAAGATGGGATACCTTGCCCTGTCCCGAACCCGCCTCATCGGCATTCCTATGATCCTATCCTATCTAGTCAACACCACACTAATCTAATTTATACATATTGAAATTGTGATAAATGCAAGTACAAATGTTACATTGTGTAACAAAATAACTCAATAAACATCATCACAACAGGTTTTGTGCATATCTCGATAATGTGTTTATGGACTCAACAATGTTTGATGTCAAAAATTATAACAAAATATGTCATTGTCTATTTTTTGGGACCAACTCGATTTAAGTAGCCTATACATCTCATCTGCAACGATGTAGTTTTTCGAAAATTTCTTCAAAATCCTACACCATATAGACTTTGCATGCTTTCTAAAATAGCACTTTACTTTTTTTTTCTGTTTACCATATTTAGCTTGTAAGTTTGATACAAAAGTGGTGACCACAAATTCCATGATATGAAATTAAGACAACAATTGACATGATTACATTTATGTCGCCATATTAGATATAAAGTATAAATTATGCAAGTCGTTAATATATTGATGAATTGTTTTAAACAAAGTCTATGAACTCGTGCTCTCAACTTTGTAGAGTCAATAGGCACTAGAAAGATTTAGTTGATCACAACCATGGAAGCCACAAGTAAGATAGTTCCCTCGAACTCACCCTTAAGGTGGGAACCGCCTATTATGATGGTTTGCCTACAATAATTATAGAATAAGTATAGATACAAAATATTAGTGCGAATAACAAAATATTAATGTAAAAATGTATTATAGGCAGACATAGAAATGTATACAAACCTTACATTGGAACCAATTGAGATTAAAAAACAACTCAAATATTAAGCTACAAATGTATGAGGTAAAAATCTTAAGGCATGAAGTTGAGATCAACACAAGTTACGAATTTCATTTGAAGTTATTGTATGATACCTTGATTATTATTTGAATAGACCCACAAACACATATAATGTTGTACTTGGTCAAACTACAACATTTGACCATAATTTATGTAACGACCCGTCTCCGGTACGATGATTCCATAGTATTTAATTAGAAGTTTGCAAGAGGGACTCGGCGAGTTCATGGCCTGACTCGCTGAGTAGGGACGGGATTTCGAGCACGTTTTAGTCGGCGACTCGGCGAGTCCATATTCGGGACTCGGCGAGTCTGTCTGCCTGGAAGAAACCCTAAATCCCCGGGTTGCTCACTATTTAAACCACCTTATAGCCCCCAATCTCGCCTCCTTCACCCTCAGAGAGCTGTGAGAAAACCCTAATCCATCCTTGAGTGATCTAAGTGTTCTTGTGTGAAATTTTGAAGGCTTGAAGAAGAAGAAGAAGAAGAAGAAAGGAGCAAGGAGAAGAGGTGTAGAGCAAAGATCCAAGGGAAAATCAGAGTTCATTGAGGTATTCTTCGGATTTCCTCCCCTTTTATGCTTTAAACCTCCATTAGAACTCTTCTAGAACTAGTTTGATGCTTTTCTCAAGCCTTATGATTGTGTGGATGCCCTAATAGGTCGAGATATCCTTAGATCTGTTCATTTAGGAGTTGTAGAGCCCGGATCTATTGCCTTTTTGAAGATACTTTGCATGAAAACCCTAGATCTAGCCTTTATTATGCTTTTTGAGCCATTTTATCTTCATGGATGCATATGGGCACGTAAAGATAGAATCTTTACATGCTAATCGAGTTAAGGGAGCCCATATCTATAAGTTTTATACACTGGATTCAAGCAGAATCGAGTTTAGAATTGTTGCATGCAAGCGACTCGGCGAGTCAGAAGAACGACTCGGCGAGTCGAGTCGCGAGTCCCCGATTTTCCCTTTTTGAGTGATGCCGAGTGGGACCAGTGAGTGGTAGAGTGGACTCAGCGAGTTGGAGGTCAGACTCAAAAATGGAGGGACTCGGCGAGTTGTTCATACAACTCGGCGAGTCCAAGGCAATCTTCTTAGCTCGAAGAACAACTCGTCGAGTTGTTCATATGACTCGGCGAGTCGGATGCAGATTGCCTGAGTTTTTGATTCGAATGGGAACTCGTCGAGTTGATGCCATACTCGACGAGTAGCAGCGAGTAGGGTTGAGAAGTGAGAGTAGGGACTCGGCGAGTTGGCGGCCCAACTCGGCGAGTCAGGTCAACTGTGGGTTGACTTTGACCAGAAGAGTTGACTTTGACCGGGAGAGTTGACTTTGATCAGGAGAGTTGACTTTGACCAAGGGTAAAAGTGTCATTTTACCCCAGTGCAGTGATTAGCATTTGATTGAGTGTGTTATCGATTTGTAGTCGGGGAGATACCGGAGCAGCAGCAGTTAGCTTCCAGAGCCATACACACAGCAGCCAGTTCACGAGGTGAGTTTCCTTCCAGTAGGAACGGGTCTAAGGCCACAATGCCGGCCCGTTCAGTTAGCAGTAATTTATGGACTTCGGTCCAATGTAGTAGTATGTTTGACGCCTCCGTGGCTCAGACAGGATTTATGTGTTTATGCTAGTTCATATGTTATGCTATGCTGTGTTCAGTTAGTCCGGACTTCGGTCCGATGCAGGGGACGGGGTCCCAGTCAGCTTCGGGATTCGATCCGATGTAGGGGACCGGGTCCCAGCCAGTTAGCTTCAGACTTCGGTCCGATGTAGGGGACGGGGTCCCAGCCAGTCAGCTTCGGACTTCGGTCCGATGAAGGGGACGGGGTCCCAGTCAGTTAGTCCGGACTTCGGTCCGATGCAGGGGACGGGGTCCCAGATAGTTAGTCCGGACTTCGGTCCGATGCAGGGGATGGGGTCCCAGTCAGTGGGCAAGGCCCAGTACGTGCTTTATATGTATTGTATGGTATGTGGTAGTTTGGGGGAGCTCACTAAGCTTCGTGCTTACAGTTCCAGTTTTGGTTTTAGGTACTTCCGCAAGCAAAGGGAAGAGCTCGGGATGATGGCATCGCACACACCACAGCTTCAGTTTTTATCCTGGGAGTTGATTCAGTTTCTTGATTATGTTTTGTTACAGTTGTGATACAGTTTTCCTCACAGTATTTTTACTATGGTTTGAGATTCATAGTGGGTGGTTTTTCTTATATGATACTCAGATTTATGGTTTTGGTTATATTGAAAATGAAATTTTTGGGTCGTATTTTTGGGTTGTTTCAAGTTGGTATCAGAGCCTTGGTTTGAGGGATTCGGATACACTTCCGGGTGTATCTGAACTCAAACTAAGGGGAAAATAAAAATATTTTTAAAAGGAAAATGTTTTCTAAAGAATTTTGGAAGCACTTACAAATAAAGAAATTTTTTTAAACGAGATAAGGGTGTGGTGCATGCGATCAGCCGAGCTCAAGTAAGTACTCCCAAATTACCCATACAAGTTATTTGTTCAGTTTCAGTTTCAGTAGAACAGCCTGCTAGTATAGGACTAAGGATCTAGGAGGATGCCTTATGTGCCTGCTATATGTGTTTCAGCTTTATGAGTATTGCATGCTAGTATTGAGTAGACAACGGTAGGATAGTCTGTTTAGGTTATGCCTGATAGTATGAGCTTGACATTGTATGCTAGTACAGTTTCCTCATTATGGGGATAGGATTGCTTGAGTAGTTTCTTGTGTTCGAATGTTGCTTGCTTTGTGCTTTGTGGGACTCTGAGTGATGGGAGTTAGCCATTAGCTGAATACGTCACACCACATGTGACCAGGGTTGAATAATCTCAGAGTGCTGGATTTGGCCCTACTTGTTGGATTAGTGTCTAAGTCCATAATTATTTTGGTATGTACTTGACCCGATTATGAGCATGATCCTTTTGGGTTGCCTTCACCATTGCAATATGTAGGATGAATTAAGGAGAGAGAGGTTTAAATATGATTTATTAATATATTATGAGAATAATATATTAAAGGAGAAATCATATTGTTTAATTAATATTAGTCAAGAATTAATTGATAATTAATTTTGTGGCTAAAAGAGATTAATTAAATTCAGGGGACTGGACTGCAATTATTGGATAATTGAGTTATTGGGCTAAGGAATGCTAAAGGATCAAGGGGTGAACGAAATTATGATGGAAGCCCATCATATTTTCGTCCATGGCCTTAACCAGAAGGTTCCATGGGCTGCTTAGAGTTTAAGCTGTCCATTAGGGTTTTGACTGAAACCCTAGCAGCCCACACAAGTATATAAAGGACCCCTTAGGCTCCAAAAACGTGGACAACACTTCCATTAGGGTTTCCAGCCGTTTTTGGTGCCTCCCCTCTCTTCTCTTCTTCATCCAAGTTGCATAAGGTGTTTGTGACTCCATTAGAGGTGCAGCATTTGAGGCACTAAGCTTTTGAAGCCAATTCAAGCAAGGATTTGATTGTTATTGCTATATAACAATCAAAGGTAATTCTATAAACCCTAATTCAGTTTATAATATGTTAGATCTAAGTTTATTAGTCTTGGATTCAAAGCATGTTCAATAGAGAAACCTAGATCCAAGCATTAGGGTTTGTATGAGCACATAGGATTGTTCTTATGCATAAAACCCATCACTACTGCGCAGCTCTTGTTTGAGTCCAACCGTTGTAGGGACGAGTCTTTTACTTGAAGGATTATTTGAGCCTCGTTGCATGTGATGGTATTCAGGTGGTGGCTAATTAGCATTATAAGGAGGCCTTCAGCAGTTGAGGACTGGTTGAGTGGAGTCAGAGATTTCCCTAGGGCAAGCCTAGGATGAGAGTAGCAGAGATCAGTAGTAGTAGAAGTGACTTGGTGGAGTCAAGGCAGATCTTGAGGAAAGTACGGATAGATGTGGAAGGTAGTATGGGCCCGTACTACTGAAAGCAGAGGATCCGTACTCGAATCAAGGAAGACCGAGACAAGACCAGGAAGCTAGTTGTAGTATCTACCGTTGTGATGTGTTTCAGAATGGTGGTTTTGCGTTCGAGACCAGCAGCCGGCAGTGGAGGTGCCGGGGAGGGATCAGGTTCAGGCTCGGGGGACGAGCGCATGGATGAGCAGACCAGAGAGTTTCTCTCTTCAGAGATTACTCGTATCATTATAGAGCAGACTCATGTGATATTCGGTTCGATCAAGGAGGGTATCCTAGAGCTGATGGATGAGAGATTGGGCACCTTCCGTGCCGAGGTGGCGGCCATGATGGGGTCGCGTACACTTACGTTCAGGGAGTTCAGGGCATGTGGAGCTCCAGACTATCATAGGGTGCGGGACCCCATAGTGAGTACTAGATGGTTGGCGGATGTGGCCAATGCGTTCCGCACTAGCAGGTGTCCCGAGGGGGACAAGGTTAGATTGGCGTCCTGTCTTCTGAAGGACAGGGCACAGGATTGGTGGGAGGAGGTCGGACACACCATTGGAGATGATGCAGCATTGGACGCCATGACTTGGGCTGACTTCTCTACCAGGTTCAGGGCGGAGTTTGCACCGGTTATTGAGGTGCAGCAGTTAGCTAGAGAGTTTCAGGACCTCACCCAGACTACAGAGACAGTGGCGGAGATCACCGCCAAGTTCAGGGAGAGGGCTCTTCTCGTTCCTCGGTATGCAGCCGATGAGGAGATGAAGAAGGCCCGTTATCATGAGATGTTTCGGAGCGATATCCGCCAGTTTGTGAGCCGGTCCAACTATAAAACACTGGATGACATGATTGCTAAGGCTCAGGAGAGGGAGATTGATCTCGAGATGGAGAAGAAGAGGAAACCGGAGGCGGTTTCGGGTACAGGCAGTTCGGGCAAAAAGCCCAAGGTTTCAGATCACAGGTCCAGGAGTCAGCCGAGCCACGGTCGATGTGGCAAGTGTGGGAGGATGCACGATGGGGTGTGTAAGGCAAGGACTTCCCGCTGCTTCAAGTGCGGTAGGACTGGGCATTTGAGCAGGGATTGTACGACCCCTGCTACTGCCATTGCAGCATCAGATCTGATTTGCTTTTAGTGCAATCAGAGGGGACATAAAAAGTCCCAGTGTCCGAGTTTAGCTACAGCAGGGAAGGTGGCTGCACCTGCCCCTGCTACCTTGAGGATTACAGATGGCCGGCAGGGCCGAGCTGAGGCGCCAGTGGCGAAGAGTAGGGCGTTTCAGATGACAGCAGAGGAGGCGCGAGCGACTCCTGATGTGGTGACGCGTATGTATCTTCCCTTCATCTCTATTTTTACTGATTGTTTGTTGCTTATGATTATATGTTTTGTATAGGGTCGTTCTCTGTGAACAGCATTTCTGCTATGGTATTATTCGATTCGGGGGCTACCCGATCATTGTATCACTTGCGCTTAGCAAGAGATTTAGTAGAGCTCCAGGGGAGTTGGATTGTCCACTAGAGGTTGAGATAGCAGATGACAGGACCGTGAGGGTCGCCAGAGTATATAGAGGGTGTACGCTTCAGTTGTTTGACGAGCAGTTTTCGGTGGACCTGGTTCCTATTCCCCTGCGAGGGAATAAGGTTATAGTAGGCATGGATTGGCTGAGCCCCAATGGGGCGGTGATTGATTGTGAGCAGCAGTTAGTGAGGGTTCGCACTCCCAGTGGGGGAGAGTTAGTGATTCAGGGCGAGAGGCCACAACGCGGACCGACCTTTGTTCCGCCGCGAGAGCGAGACGTTATGTCCAACAGGGTTGCGCTGGATATATAGCTTATGTAGTAGATGCTCGGGAGAAGGATAAGGTAGCAGTAGATGATGTTCCGGTAGTGCGAGACTACCCGGATGTATTTCCCGAGGATTTACCGGGAATACCTCCTAAGAGGCAGGTTGAGTTCAGGATCGACCTGATTCCTGGTGCGGCTCCAATAGCCAAGGCACCGTATCGCCTAGCTCCCCCTGAGATGCAGGAGTTGTCTACGCAGCTGCAAGAGCTGCTAGACAAAGGTTTCATTCGGCCGAGTAGTTCGCCTTGGGGAGCGCCGATCCTGTTTGTAAGGAAGAAGGATGGGTCGCATCATATGTGTATAGATTACCGGGAGTTGAATAAGGTAACGGTGAAGAACCGTTACCCACTTCCGAGGATAGATGATTTGTTTGACCAGCTTCAGGGAGCGTCTTGGTTCTCCAAGATCGATCTACGCTCCGGTTATCACCAGATGCGGGTTAGAGATGAGGATGTGCAGAAGACTGCTTTCAGGACCAGGTATGGTCATTATGAGTTTGTGGTGATGCCATTTGGGCTCACCAATGCTCCAGCCGCGTTCATGGATCTCATGAATCGCGTGTGCAGGCCGATGCTAGATCGGTCAGTGATAGTATTCATAGATGATATCTTGGTGTATTCCAAGACGCAGGAGCAGCACGAGGAGCACCTACGGGAGGTGCTGGAAGTTTTGAGGAGGGAGAGACTTTTCGCAAAGTTCTCCAAGTGTGAGTTCTGGTTGCGCGAGGTGCAGCTCCTTGGTCACCTCGTCAACCAGAAGGGTATTTTGGTAGATCCGGCCAAGATAGAGGCCGTGATGCAGTGGGAGGTCCCGAAGTCTCCATCTGAGATTCGGAGCTTCCTAGGGTTGGCAGGGTATTACTGGAGATTCATTCAGGATTTCTCCAAGATAGTAGTGCCGCTCACCCGACTGACCAAGAAGTCGGTGGTATTTCGTTGGGGGCCTGAGCAGCAGGCAGCGTTCGAGACCCTCAGACAGAGATTGTGCGAGGCTCCGATCCTTACCTTGCCAGAGGGAGTAGAGGACTTCGTAGTCTACTGTGATGCCTCGATCACAGGTATGGGAGCAGTGTTGATGCAGCGAGGCCATGTGATAGCTTACGCCTCGAGACAGTTGAAGCCTCACGAGGCTAATTATCCTACCCATGATTTAGAGCTGGGGGCGGTGGTGTTTGCCCTCAAGATTTGGAGACATTATCTTTATGGGGTCCGTTGTACTATCTACACGGATCACAAGAGTTTGAGGTACCTTATGGATCAGCCGAGTCTGAACAAGAGGCAGAGGAGATGGTTGGATGTGCTAAAGGATTATGACTGCGAGATCCTTTACCATCTAGGGAAGGCCAACGTGGTGGCCGACGCCCTAAGCCGCAAAGTGTCGGCAGCCCCTATCAGAGATATGTGTTTGAGGATGACAGTGATCACTCCATTGTTGGAGCGGATCAAGGAGGCTCAGGTTGAGGGTCTCAAGGAGGAAAGACAAAAGTGTGAAAGGATAGTGGGTCGAGTAGCTTCGTTCGATTATGACAGTCGGGGGTTGCTGACACTTCATGGGAGAGTGTGGGTACCGTACTGGGGTGGGGTACGGCAGGTGTTGATGGACGAGGCTCATAAGTCTCGATTTTCTATCCACCCAGGGGCGACGAAGATGTATAGAGATCTTTGACCCGATTATTGGTGGCCCTGCATGAAGCGGGACGTCGCTTGGTATGTTGAGAGATGCCGGACCTGCAGGAAGGTCAAGGCAGAGCACCAGAGGCCTCACAGCAAGATGCAGCCATTAGACATTCCAGTGTGGAAATGGGAGGACATCACCATGGATTTTATCACCAAGCTTCTCAGGACCGCACGAGGAGTAGATTCGATATGGGTAGTAGTGGATCGGTTGACGAAGAGTGCTCATTTTATCCCGATCCAGGAGAGTATATCGGCAGAAAAGTTAGCCGATATTTATGTGCGTGAGATCGTGGCACGTCATGGAGTGCCGGTATCGGTGGTGTCAGACCGAGATGTCCGTTTTACATCCAGATTCTGGAAGCGGTTCCATGACGAGATGGGTACTCGTCTCCATTTCAGCACCGCTTTCCACCCTCAGATGGACGGGCAGAGCAAGAGGACGATTCAGACTCTCGAGGACATGCTCAGGGCATGTGTTTTAGATTTTGGTGGCAGTTGGGATACGTATCTTCCATTAGCGGAATTTTCGTATAACAACAGTTATCATGCGAGTATTGATCGACCTCCCTTTGAGATGCTTTATGGGAGGAAGTGTAGGACCCCGATTTGTTGGGGTGAGGTCGGTCAGCGAGTCATCGGGAGCACAGAGGTGGTGCTCAAGACGACCGAGTTGATCCAGCAGGTCCGTAGTAGACTGCAGACTGCGCAGAGTCGGCAGAAGAGTTACGCCGATAGGAGGCGTTCAGACTTGGAGTTCCGGGTGGGTGATATGGTCCTTCTGAAGGTCTCACCTTGGAAGGGTGTCATCAGGTTCCGGAAGAGGGGCAAGTTGGGTCCCAGGTTTATTGGTCCTTTCAGGGTTTTGGCCCGGGTGGGTCGGGTTGCTTATCAGTTGGATCTTCCTGAGGAGCTTAGTCAGATCCACAACACTTTCCATGTGTCTCAGTTGAGGAAGTGTTTGGTGGATGAGTCAGCAGTTGTTCCCCTAGAGGACATTCAGGTTGATAGCAGCCTGAATTATATTGAGGGGCCAGTCGCGGTTCTGGACCGGAAGACAAAGACCCTGAGGAACAAGGAGATTCAGTTAGTGAAGGTACAGTGGCAGCACCGGAAGGGGTCTGAGTGGACATGGGAGGCTAAGGAGGAGATGAGGGAGCACTACCCGGAGTTATTTGCAGATTCAGCCATAGCAGACTTCGAGGACGAAGTCTGAGACAAGTGGGGGAGAATTGTAACGACCCGTCTCCGGTACGATGTTTCCATAGTATTTAATTAGAAGTTTGCAAGAGGGACTCGGCGAGTTCATGGCCTGACTCGCCGAGTAGGGACAGGATTTCGAGCACGTGTTAGTCGGCGACTCGGCGAGTCTGCCTGCCTGGAAGAAACCCTAAATCCCTGGGTTGCTCACTATTTAAACCACCTTATAGCCCCCAATCTCGCCTCCTTCACCCTCAGAGAGCTGTGAGAAAACCCTAATCCATCCTTGAGTGATCTAAGTGTTCTTGTGTGAAATTTTGAAGGCTTGAAGAAGAAGAAGAAAAAGAAAGGAGTAAGGAGAAGAGGTGTAGAGCAAAGATCCAAGGGAAAATCAGAGTTCATTGAGGTATTCTTCGGATTTCCTCCCCTTTTATGCTTTAAACCTCCATTAGAACTCTTCTAGAACTAGTTTGATGCTTTTCTCAAGCCTTATGATTGTGTGGATGCCCTAATAGGTCGAGATATCCTTAGATCTGTTCATTTAGGAGTTGTAGAGCCCGGATCTATTGCCTTTTTGAAGATACTTTGCATGAAAACCCTAGATCTAGCCTTTATTATGCTTTTTGAGCCATTTTATCTTCATGGATGCATATGGGCACGTAAAGATAGAATCTTTACGTGCTAATCGAGTTAAGGGAGCCCAGATCTATAAGTTTTATACACTGGATTCAAGCAGAATTGAGTTTAGAATTGTTGCATGCAAGCGACTCGGTGAGTCAGAAGAACGACTCGGCGAGTCGAGTCACGAGTCCCCAATTTTCCCTTTTTGAGTGATGCCGAGTGGGACCAGTGAGTGGTAGAGTGGACTCAGCGAGTTGGAGGTCAGACTCAGTAATGGAGGGACTCGGCGAGTTGTTCATACAACTCGGCGAGTCCAAGGCAATCTTTTTAGCTCGAAGAACAACTCGTCGAGTTGTTCATATGACTCGGCGAGTCGGATGCAGATTGCCTGAGTTTTTGATTCGAATGGGAACTTGTCGAGTTGATGCCATACTCGACGAGTAGCAGCGAGTAGGGTTGAGAAGTGAGAGTATGGACTCGGCGAGTTGGCGGCCCAACACGGCGAGTCGGGTCAACTGTGGGTTGACTTTGACCAGAAGAGTTGACTTTGACCGGGAGAGTTGACTTTGATCAGGAGAGTTGACTTTGACCAAGGGTAAAAGAGTCATTTTACCCCAGTGCAGTGATTAGCTTTTGATTGAGTGTGTTATGGATTTGTAGCCGGGGAGATACCGGAGCAGCAGGAGTTAGCTTCCAGAGCCATACACACAGCAGCCAGTTCACGAGGTGAGTTTCCTTCCAGTAGGAACGGGTCTAAGGCCACAATGCCGGCCCGTTCAGTTAGCAGTAATTTATGGACTTCGGTCCAATGCAGTAGTAGTATGTTTGACGCCTCCGTGGCTCAGACAGGATTTATGTGTTTATGCTAGTTCATATGTTATGCTATGCTGTGTTCAGTTAGTCCGGACTTCGGTCCGATGCAGGGGACGGGGTCCCAGATAGTTAGTCCGGACTTCGGTCCGATGCAGGGGACGGGGTCCCAGTCAGTGGGCAAGACCCAGTACGTGCTTTATATGTATTGTATGGTATGTGGTAGTTTGGGGGAGCTCACTAAGCTTCGTGCTTACAATTCCAGTTTTGGTTTCAGGTACTTCCGCAAGCAAAGGGAAGAGCTCGGGATGATGGCATCGCACACACCACAGCTTCAGTTTTTATCCTGGGAGTTGATTCAGTTTCTTGATTATGTTTTGTTACAGTTGTGATACAGTTTTCCTCACAGTATTTTTACTATGGTTTGAGATTCATAGTGGGTGGTTTTTATTATATGATACTCAGATTTATGGTTTTGGTTAGATTGAAAATGAAAATTTTGGGTTGTTTCAATTTACCCGTTAATCAAGAAATTGCTAATGTTAAAATTACTAGTCGAGGTCTCTAGTTGTATTATCACCTGAGACGTGTCGAGAAGATGAAGGCTTCATTGTGAATATTGTGAGTCATATAGTAATGACTAAAGAAAGTAGAGATCTTTTTAGTGGCGGAGTCAGGAATTTTAATATGGGGTACAAATATTAAGTTCAACACAAGCAATTTCTTGATCAATGGTCAAATCATGTTCAACTGTTGTAATCAGAACGAGTAGGATATTGCATGTGCTCATGGGGTCCATTCAAATAATAATTAAGGTACCATAGAATTACTTCAACTAAAATTAGTTTCTTTTATTGATCTCAACCTCATACCTCAAAGATTTGTACATCATATATTTTCCATTGCACATTTCATAGAGGTATTCGTTTATCGATATTTTGAGCCTTTATATCCACATGATCACACCGATAAATGCTCACCCTTTTTAATTGTAGTATGTGCTAAATTATATTCTTATGGTTTTTAGGAAGGTTGTAACCTCTCCAAAGACACGTCTAAAAGGATGTTGCAAAGGTTAATCCTTTTCATATTTTCATTTATTAGTAAATAACAAAAATAATAAATATAATAATAATAACAAATGTTATTTTAACTTTTGTTGCTATGGACACACGTTTACAAGGATGTTATAGAGGTTAATCCTTTTGATATTTTATTTTATTGCTTTGACACCCGTAAATTCAATAACCATATTTGTCTGTTTTGTAACAGTTTTGTCCGTGTAAAATTTCTTCATTTGTTTTTTTTACTTTGTTAAATTTGATGAAAATGTCCATATGGCAAATTAAATTTGGGAAATTGTGTAAATCTACTCTAATAATGGAAGATTTTTTGTCACATGTCATTTTCTCTTTCATTTGGACAAATGACATTTTCTAAAATTTTTGAATTTTCTATTTTCCACTTGTTATTTTATTGTATTTTTCATTTTATTAAATTAAAATTCCACATTTAATATGTAAGGTAATATATATATATATATATATATATATATATATATATATATATATATATATATATATATATATATATATAAGGTATTAATTAGAAATGATTTATATATGTAATGTATTCAATACATTAAAGCCTCATTAATTTTAATAATTCAAAAAAAATCTCATTTTTTATATAAATTCAAACTTTTCAAATTGTTAAAATTTCATATTTAATTTTCATTCATACTTATAAAGCGAGTATTTTTCCTTGAACATCATGCATTTGAAACCTCCTATTTTAATGAATACCACTCAAAAGTCTCTTAATAATGATTAACAATTCAAAGGTTTTATAACATACATACCATATTTAATAAACAATTAATGGATACTCTACTATAAAAAAGTCAATTTTTTTAGTAGACACACAAATACAAATGATATACAAAAGAAAACAAGTTTAAAGTTTTTTGTGTTGTTTTGAGGGCTTTGAACAACTTTTCGAGCTATGTTATTATGTTGAAGTTTTTAATTTGTAAGTTTGTTATATACTAATTCTTTTTTTTTGCATTTTATTGATTTAAGTATTCTTTTAAGAATATCATTGTATGTTGTGGTTGAAATTTTAATGTAAATTAGATTAGATTCATGTTATCGACCATATGTTATGGAAGGTGATATATATATATATATATATATATATATATATATATATATATATATATATATATATAATATTTAATTAACTATTATATACATGTTTGTATGTTCATGTTGCTTCAAAACAATAATTAATTAAAATTCATGGATATGTCATATTATCGATATTATCCATGTAAGTCTTTTTTAAAATACAAATTGTCTGTTTTATTACTTTATATTTTAGTATATGTTTAACATTTTAATTATAATAATAAGTGTTTTTTAAAAGTTTCTTTCATTTATTAATAATAACAAGTGGTTTTAAAATTAATAAGCAATAATTATAAATAATAAAATCAAATTAGATGAATATGTCATATTATCCATGCAAGTGTCTTTTGAAATGCAAATTGACTATCTGATCACTTTATTATTTAGTGTATGTTTCACATTTTAATAATAATATTAAGTGTTTCTTAAAAGTCTTATTTAACTTATTATTAATAATAAGTGGTTTAAAACTAATGAATAACAATTTTAAATTATAATAACATCAAATTATAAATTACATTTAGTTATAAATAAATTATATTTTAAATGAACATCATTATTGAAATTAGAAAATGATCGCATAAGTAAAAATATAATTAATCAATAATAATAATTGTTAAAAATAATACTAAATAGATAATTATATTTAATTCTATTAATTATGAATGTGGGTTGATGTCAATGAATATTATTGTTCAAAATAATAGAGATTATATATGTATGTATGTATATATATATATATATATATATATATATATATATATATATATAATATTATCTCAAAGTTAATGTCAATAACATAACCATTTTTAGCATATATTTTTCAATATTTTAACAATATATTTTTATTCTTCGCTGCGCAACGTGTGAGAATTTGTCTATATACTTGTAAAACTAGCATTTTTTCCTTTCACCACATTCATTTGAAACTCCCATGACTTTTCAATTTCTTTCTAATAATGATTATAAGTTGGTTAATAAGGTTAAATAAATATAAAACCTAAAGTGTAATCATATATAAACTAAATTTTAATATTAAAAAAATATATTTTCTTCTACTTATAAAGTTATGTTTTTAACTTTTAACATATTATATTTAATTTATTAGGTCTAATATGTTGTTGTATGTAAACCATTGTCATTATAAAGCTACAACTTTTGAACAATTTGTATAAAATACTTAAATTGTTAATTTAAATATAACCTTACATGATCAACTTAAATATAAATTTTAGTTCAACTTCAACAACCTAAAGAATATTTTGTAAATAGTTAAAAGTGATAAATTCTAGTGTCTTTCTAATAATGATTATAAGTTAGTTAATAAGGTTAAATAAATATCAAACCTAAAGTGTAATCATAATTAAACAAAATTTCAATATTAAAATAATATTTTTACTTCTACTTATAAAGTTATGTCTTTAACTTTTAACATATTATACTTAATTTATTAGATTTAATATGTTGTTGTATGTAAACCATTATCAATTTATAACTACAATTTTTGAATAGTTTGGAAAACATACTTAAATTGTTAATTTAAATATAACATTCAAAGGTCAACTTCAATATAAATTTCAGGTCCACTTAAAAAACCTAAAGAATATTTTGTGAATAGTTAAAAATGATAAATCGTAGTGCTAAATGCAAAAACAAAATTGTAATATCAATTTAACTAAAATATTTTCTAAAGATATTTTTATAATCGTTAAAAGTTTTCAAATAATTAGCTTAAAATAACCTACAATAACAATAGTTAAAAATAACTCTATATAAATGATTATATTGTTAACTTTAAAATAAAAAAAAATTGTTTGATATTTTAGACAATTAAAATGATAGAAATTAAAATGTTAAGCAAATAAATTTTAAAAAATTAATTAATAATAACTACAACTATAAATAACATTAAACTATATATTATATTTTATTTTATTCTTAAGTAACCCGCAGGTAGATCTCATTCAAAAGATTGAGATTATGCAGTTTTAATAGATGTATATATTATCATATAATTCAAAAATGAGTATATTACATGAATGATCCTTATAGTTTAGAGTAATTTGCGTGTTTGGTCTCTGACTTTTTTTTTAACTCAGAAGGTCCCTACTATTTTTTTTTGTTACGCACTTGGTGTCTGTCTTACCTAAAAAGACTATTTTTTTCCTTGATTTTCTAATTTATTTAAATAAACACACCCCCAACCCCACCCATTCACCTTACCTGACCTACCCTACAATTTTTCTCTATTTAAATAATAGTTTTTTTAGGTAACACAGAGACCAAACGCGTAACAAAAACAAACAATAGGGACAAAGCGCGTAACAAAAACAAATAGTAGGGACCTTCCGAGTTAAAAAAAATAAGTTACGGATCAAGCGCGCAAATCACCCCAAGCCATAGGGATCATTCGTGTAATTTACTCATCAACATAATCAATATATTATATCTCCTTAGTATTAATTATTATATCAAATTTAACAATGACAATATTGTTGTATTTAAAAAAAAACATGTAAAGATTTCAGTTATATAATGCTTCTGCACAACGCGCGGACATTCGCCTAGTTTTAAAATAAACTCATTTAATACATGGGTCTCAAACCTAGTAAACTATTATAAAAGAGTTTTCTTTAAAGATTTTTTTTAGATTTAAAAAGATAATTACTTTTTCTCCATTTTGAACTATTATTCATAGGAGTTTTTTTTTTCAAATAAATCTTTCTATTTATATCCAAAATGTGTATTTCAAGGTGTCTAAATAAACACTTATTTCTGAATGTTCCGGTCAGGATTTAATCTTTAAACTTCGAAGTTATTTTTAGGTTTTTTCCCAATTTTATTTAAAGAAATAACTCTATTTATGTCCAAAAGGAAGTTTTTGTTGAAATTTCTGATCTGTTCATCGTATTTCAGACTTGTTCTTAAAATTTGGGAGTTTTTTTTCTTTCCTTTTTTAAATCCGAAATTTTAGTCCGTAAATCCGAAATTTTTGTTAGAAATCCGGAATGTCAGTCCAAAATAGACTTTTTGTTTTTCAGAATTTTTTTTTCTTGGATCAGAATATCTATTATAGAACAAATTGTTATTTTTGCTAAAACAACAATTTTTTTATTTTTTTATTTTCTTCGAGTACACGTAAAATTATAGTTAGATTTCTTAAGTCCCTTAAATTTGCTTTGGACGATGTTAAATAAACACAACTTCATTAGACACATATAAGAAACTAGTTATGATAATAACATGAATTAATTTTTAAAAAATAAAATTAAATAAAAAAAATCAAAATATTTAAGAATTTTGAATTTTTAAGAAAAAAAAACAATGGATTATTATAATGAAAATGTTTTTGTCTTTTAAATTTAAACAAATAATTTAAATAAATGAACAAAAAAAAAAACTAATGAACTTTAATTTTAGGAATTTTGATATTAAAACTAATGAACTTTTCCCTGATATTCTTTCTACTTTTTCATCTGGATGTGTCACTGCACATCAAAGGGAGTTATGAGATCATTGCCCCATCACCCTCATATCTACCTCAATCAAATTTGGTCCTCCCCCTTTCAAAATTTTCAACTCTTGGCTATTAAAAGATGGTCCTGAACAGATTGTTACTGATGCGTGGAGCTCATTTGTGGGGTACGGTAGACCGGACGCGTTTCTTATTGCTAAAATTATTCATCTTAAAGAAGGAATTAAAAGATGGCGGAAAGATGAAAATAATAAAGAAAACCCGGAGAGGACTAGAATCAAGGAAACAGTTGCTAGACTTGAAACGGAGGTAGAAAACCGGACTCTAACTGAGTCTGAATTAAACATTAAGAGCAATGGTATTCAAAAAATCCTTGAACTAGAAAAGATGTCAGCATTGGATCTAAAACAGAAGTCAAGAATTCGATGGACTGTAGATGGCGATAAGAACACCAAGTTCTTTCACGGGTTCATTAATTGTAAGAACAGACGAAATCGATTGAATGGTTTATTCATTAATGGAACACGGACATCTGATGTTAAAGAGATCAGAGCGGAAGTTTTTCGGTTTTTCAAAGAAAACTTTCATGAACATTGTCCCGACAGACCGATACTTATTAACCCTCATTTTCAAACCATCTCGATGATGGATTCCATACGTATTGAAGCCCGAATCTTGGCGGAAGAAGTCAAGGCTGTCGTGTGGGCCTGTGGTGGTAAGAAGGCTCCGGGCCCAGACGGGCTAACTTTCAAATTTCTTAAGGAATTCTGGCACATTCTGTCCCCGGATGTGATGTTGTTCATCAGGCATTTTGAGTACCATGGTTCCCTTTCTTCCACTTGTAACTCATCCTTCATCACCTTAGCTCCCAAGACTAAAGACCCAATTTCTCTAAACGAGTTCATCTCTATAAGTCTAATCAGGTGTCTTTATAAGATTATCTCTAAAGTTCTTGCTACTAGGATTAAAACTGTCATTAGGAAGGTTATTGGTGAGGTTCAGTCGACTTACGTTGAAGAAAGGAACATATTGGATGGCCCACTGATAGTAAACGAGATTTATGCATGGGCTAAAAAGATAAGAAAGAAGGTTCTATTGTTCAAAGTGGACTTCGACAAGGCATTTGACTATGTCAACTGGGGGTATCTGGACTCAGTACTTTCACAAATGGGTTTTGGGAATAGGTGGAGAGGATGGATTCATGGGTGTCTTTCATCTTCTTGGGCGTCGGTTATTGTGAACGGTGCCCCTACAAAGGATTTCAACATCACGTGTGGTGTCCGTCAAAGTGATCCACTTTCACCATTTTGTTCATCATAGCAATGGAGGGGCTGAATGTAGCTCTCAAATCAGCTGTGGAGAAAGGAATATTCAAAGGTATTAATATTCCGGTTAGTGCTCCAATGATCTCTCACATATTTTATGCTGATGACGTGCTATTTGTGGGGGAATGGTCACATTCAAACCTAATAAATCTAGCTCGTATCCTCAAAAGTTTTCATGTATCTTCTAGGCTCAAGGTTAATTTTCATAAGTCCAGAGTTTTTGGGATTGGAGCTAACCCCCAAGAGACTACTAAATGGGCTAGTATCCTTGGCTGTGAGGCAGGTTCCCTCCCGTTCAACTATTTGGGTGTCCCGGTGGGGGCCAACATGAACTTGAAAAAACATTGGAAACCCATTATAAAGAAATTTCATTCCATGCTTTCCTCTTGGAAAGCCAAATCATTGTCCTTTGGGGGGCGATTAAATCTTGTAAAATCCATACTCGGCAATTTACCTACCTACCTCCTATCTATATTCATGGCTCCGACTGGTGTGGTGGAAAAACTCGAGGCAATTCGTAGGAAATTCCTATGGGGTGGCAACAAAAACGAAAGAAAAATCCACCGGGTATCATGGGATAAAGTCACAGCTTCCAAGGAGGATGGTGGTCTTGGGGTCGGCTCTATTAGAGCTCTTAACATCGGAATCATAGTCAAGTGGTGGTGGAGATTGAAACACAAGTCATCATCTCTTTGGAGTTGGGTGATAAATGGTATACACAACCTCACTGGTGAACCATTTGACCACCTGTCAAACAAAAATATTCCTGGTGTTTGGAATAATATAGCATGTGCCAAGAAAGAGATTCAAAAAAGGGGTATGAATGTACCGGACATATTTAGGTTGATGGTGAAATCTGGGGAAAAAACTTTATTTTGGCATGATGCGTGGGTGGGAGACAAAATTCTAAAAGTCAAATATCCTGACTTATACAATCTAGATTTGGTCAAGAATTGTTCAGTGGCTCAAAAAATTCCAGGTAATGAAGTTTCGTGGAGATCGTGTCCTTTATCAGGAGGGTCGGAGCAAGAGTTAGGCCTGCTATATAGTGACATGGCCTCTACTAGACTCATGAGGGGTGATGACTATTGGCACTGTATTCTTGCGACGGATGGTGAGTACAAGGTGGAGCTTCTTAGGACGAAAATTGACCATATCCCCACCTCCAATCCAACTCCTTCAATCATATGGTGTAAAGAAGTTCCAATTAAAGTCATCGGCTTCATGTGGCGTGCAATTCAAGGGCGGATTCCCACGGCTATGGCTCTTTCTCATCGTGGGATTGTTCTATACTCGTCTACGTGTGGCTCTTGTATCGGATATGAGGAGGATGTGAACCACCTGCTAATTTCCTGTCACTATGCACACTATATTTGGGATATGGTTTTCATGTGGTGTGGAGTCAATAATCCTCAGTTTTCCGGTGTCGGTGATCTATTTAATTACGCAAACAACTGAGGTAGTTGTTTGGTAAAAAGAAGGAGATTCATAACTATTTATTACGACTTAATGTAGGGGATATGGAAATTTAGGAATGACCGAATATTTCATGGCATATTTACCAATCCAAGAATTGGGCTTGATTACATTAAGTCCATGACGTTTCTGTGGCTTAAATGTAGGAGTAAAGGTACTATATGTAATTGGGATGCGTGGAATACCTCTCCTTTTCTTTCATAGTTTTTGTGACATCCCCAATTTCACGGCCAGAAAATACCGATTTGTTTATGCTTTGTTTTTAAAATCAGAGTAATCTTTTACAGAAAGCAGTTGCAGAATTTGTTCCCAAAACAAAATATGATAAAATTTATCAAAACATTTTTCAAAGAGAATGTATTTTCATTAAATAACAAAATCTCGAGATGTCATGTTCCGATACAAACCAAAAGCATAAACAGTAATACAGATCTTACAACGGTTATTTATAACTACTGGTCTATAATCCAAAATCTCTCGTCAAGTCATCTGACTTATACTCTTGTGTCATTACCTGCAATACAAAGAAAACTGAGTAGGTCAGGCTTGGAAGCCTAATGAGCATATAGGGTTTTCAACCATCAATGTTATATCATATAAGTATATATATTAGAACTCACACACTTATACAATTTCACCATACAAAACAACTTTTATCCCACCCAGTCGATCCTCACAATGACACGATCTAGTCTCTCATATCAAAATTTACCTCTTTACCTGATCCTTACTCACGGATCTAAAACTAACCTCTTGATCTGATCCATGCTCCCAGATCTAAAACTAATCTCCTGATCTAATCCATACTCCCAGATCTAAAACTGTGCCCAATCCATACTCTCGGACTAGGGACAATTAACTATGTTAACTATGTCATAATCCATACTCCCGAATTAATAACAAGTTTATCTCGTTTATTGACAATATCGTTTTCGAAACCCCTCTCGCAATACGTGTCAATGGGTTTTTAGAGTACACCGATGAACATCAAGTTCACAACACCTACAAGTTGCGAGCCTGCTAGTGTTCCACTAGACTATCTAGAATAGTTCGCGGTTGTCATCCCTATTATGCTGAATGACAAGGGCCATCGTTTGGGTAAAGGTTTCACTCATTTTTCACTTGTCACCCTCATCTCAAGATCTATCACCTTTTATCTCCTTATCCAACTCATCTTTTATCACATACCAACTATCTCATCTACCCATGTTCTACCCAACATATTTGTAGATATAAAATACATATACAGTTAACTCATTTGAAAACTATATAGAACATCCATTTCACACTCATCTCAAATAAACAAACCATATATAAACACATAGCATGTTTCTCAGAGCAAATACTTCATATTTTATGTGTTAGAAGAAAGTGAATACACATTCACTCATAACATAGATATAATACATTCAACCAATACTTGTATTAAAATCGTGTTTATGAAAGGGACTATACACTCACTTGACAAGACGATGTTCAGACAACACCTCGTCTCTTAAAATAATATTCTTCGTTGAAACCGGGATGTTTTCTCCAAAACTGGGCTTCACGCGGGCAGGATTTCGGCTCGACAACTATTTTTCTCGGGATCTTCGGGGCTTCGGGTGTCGAGATTGATACCGGGGCTTCGAGGGGGGGGGGGGTAAAACTTGCAATATTGAAGAAAGTAGAAGGGAGTAGAGAAGAATTTGAGCAACCAAATTTGGTTGGGGGTCGAGTTCTATTTATAGGGCTGAACCCTCGTGTTACGTTGGGCGTAACTCGCAAGTACGCGGGGCGTAATGCCTCTTTCATGCATACACTGGGTGTACCAAGCCTTACGCTGGGCGTAGTTCGGATAAGATTGCTACGTGGTGAGCTTCGGGTGGTGCTACGCGACTCTCTCTCAGACCACACAAGGCCAAAGTACGTTGGGCGTACTCAAAGGTTATGCGGGGCGTACCCTTGGGATCAGATGGGTGAGTCACGGATTTGGATATTATCCGAATAAATAATTTTATTTATATATTTTAATTATTTAAAAATTTCAGAAATTCATATCTTCCTCATACAAGCTCCGTTTTTGACGTTCTTTATATCCACGCGTAGGCGAGACTAAGCTCTACAACTTTTGTTTAGACTTCGTCGGCTAATTTTGAATTTATTTTTATTATATTATTTTTGGTATGCCGGGACAGGAAAACTCTGTTAGAAATTAATAACTCCTTCATCCGACGTCCGTTTCTGTCTGTCTTTTTAGCGTTACGCTACTATTAACGTGATCTTCGATTCTCGTTTAGATTGTTTCGGCTAACAATCAGTCGATATAAAATTCGAGTTTCGGGCTGCATATCACTAAGTCGAAACTTCGAAAAATTATAACTTACTCATACGAAGTCAGATTTAGACGTTATTTTTATGTACGCTCTCGGTTTAACGTATTCTACGAATTTTATTTAGATCGCTAAGGCTAAGTTCGCTCTAACGTAAATTCACTTTTTATGTCGCGCTGTGTAGTGTCGGTTCTGTTGCGAAACTTCGACAGGTCATAACTTTTTCGTTATAACTCGGATTTCAACATTCTTTATATGCACGGAAACCTTATGACATATACTACAACCTGGTTAAGATTATTTATTCTAAACACTCTTCTATCAGAAAGTCATTTTTGACGCTTATCGTCCCTAAATTGACTAGCCCGGATCTACGGGCGTTACAATTTTTTCTGCATTCTAAAACTGTAACACAGAATCATTGTTCCTATTTTGCCCCTGACTAGCTTCTTGCTTTGTTGGGGTTTCATATATGATGACCGTTTCCAAAAACATTTACTACTACATTTATTGTAATTATTACATAAAATAGAAAAACTCATAAAATAACATGTGGAAAAAACATTAATTCAAAATAACTACAAAATGATATTTGACAAATTAAATGAGATTGATACAAATGGCAAAAAACACCTTTCGTTTATTAGAATATAAGTGATTATTAATGTGTAAGAAGCAACACCATCCATAGTCCCGTACTACAAACGTTTTTAGTTGAGTTTTATTTTAGGAAAAAGCTCAAGTTAAAGAAAGCTCATTAACTTTTACAATAAATGTTTTATTTTTTATTAATTGTTTTTAGATATGTTGTATAATTATAACTAGATTATGACCCGCGTTAAACGCGGATAATATAAATTAAATACACATCACATTAATAGATGATATTGTTTTAGGTGAAATTTTAATAAAAAATGTTAGTTAGATTCATTTTGAATTTTTGAACCAAACTTATTAAATAAAAATATTTAATATTTATATTAGAGCAATTTGGTGTTTTAATACAGTAATTTTTAACATAAATGATCCACGTGATATTTGTTTTATCACAACATGATGCGACTTATTGATTAAAACATGTTGTGTAGTAGCTTTATGAATTGACTTTGTTCGGTATACAAACCCCCATGGAGGCTCATATGACACTTTTCATATGGGTCATGTAAAACCAAAAGCAACAATAAGTTGTTATATGTACCAGCAATGTTAAATTCTGTAAAGAAATTTGATAAACATTACAATTAAAGTGCATTGTCATAGCCATAAACATCAAACTTAGACATTGTAATTTGGTCAAGTTCTAAAGTATCTTATCCTTATAAGAATAAAATATGATTTTTCAGGCTACACCTAATCAGATATACATATCCTCCGATCAAAGAAATTATTACAAAAAAAGCCTTGTTATGAACAAAAATATAATATTATTTTCATAATTTGCCAAAGGTTAACACTAATAAATAATAATGAACTTTCACAAATCTTGTATTTTGGTCACTGCATCTAACTAACAAATGAATTTAAGTTTAGAGGATTGATTCAAGAAGTACATCCATGACTTCTTGTAGCTGAATTTAGGAGAATGCTAAGACCTATTAAGATATGTGGGAATGGTCTATTAGACTACGGTTGGTTTCTGGAGGACAATACAAATTCAAAATGTTAGCACGTATCTTTCCTCTAGTAGATTGATTAATTTTTTTATGACATCTCAATAGGAATATAATAATAACAAGTAATAAGAACAGAGTAAATGCCTGAAATTAGAGAAGAAGAAGGATACAGAGTAAAGAAAAAACCTGGAAAAAAGAAATGAAGAAGAAGACCATTGAAGAAGAGCATTATAAATCGTACGACTCAATCCAAAATCGTAATATATATATATATATATATATATATATATATATATATATATATATATATATATATATTTGCATAAGGAAATCACTATCTCTAAAAAATTGGGATCCTAAGATATCAACTTGGATATTTTCGGCTATTTATCTGGAAAAAAAAGATATCTGTTATATTGACTCAAAATTTCAAATTAATTAACTTGCTTATTTAATGAGTTTTAAAATTCAAACTGTTATCTCAAATTGATTCATTTTACGTGGGATATACCGAGAAATAAATTATGAATAATATTGACTTTAATTTTGACTCACAAATATTTTGCTGATTTAATGGGGTTAGATTAGATTTTGTGGGTTAATAAGCAAATTATTGATATGATTATTTAATGAGTTTTTTCAAAAAAAAAAAAAAAAAACTAAACGAGTTTGAATTTTGAAGCCAAAAGCTATAAATAAGGGAGTTAAATTAGAAACAATATTAATTATAATATCTGATATCTCGTATATAAATAGAATGATATGCTTCAATTGATAACATAATTGCTGAATTTAAAGATTCTATAATTAAATGTAATTGTGTTTGATTTTTATTTGGGGAAGATGGTGTCAACAATTTAATCTAAGGGTAGCAAACATATGATTGAAATACAATCAAGGGTCATGATTGCTTCATTGGTGAATTAATAGTTTTCTTCTAATAATATTTAGATATGAATGAAACTAATATGCTTAAAGTAGATTGATTAATTTTTTTCTTGACCTCTCAACATGAATACAGTAATAACATTTAATAAGAAGAGAGAGTAAATGTAAGAAATCGAAGAATAAGAAGGACAACAAAGTAAAGAAATAACCTAGAAAAAAGAATTGAAGAATAAAATTGCTAAAGAAGAACACTGTAAATCGTAGGACTCAATCCAAAATCGTAAGAATAACAACTTCAATGTAATCGTATATATAAGGTGTTTTTGAATAATCAAATCACTATCTTCTAAAAAAAATGGGATCCTAAGATATCATCTTGGAGATTTCCGGCTATTAATCTAGAAAAAAAAAATCAGTTATATTGATTCAAATTTACAAATTAATTGACTTGCTTATTTTATGAGTTTTAAAATTTAAATCATTATCTCAAATCGATTCATTTTATGTGGAATATTCTGTGAGATAAATTATGAATGATAGTGACTTTAATTTTGACTCTAAAATATTTTGCATATATAATTGATTTAGATTAGATTTTATAGGTTAATAACGAAATTAATGATTCGCTTATTTAAAGAGTTACTTAAAAAAAAACCGGATTTAAATTTTAAAGTCAAAAGCTATAAATAAGGGAGTTAAATTAGAAACAATATTAATTATAGAAATTAATATCTTCTATATAAATAGAACGATATGTTTCAATTGATAACATAATTGTTGATTTAAAGATTATATAATTAAATGTAATTGTTTTTGAATTCTATTTGGAAAAATGATGTCATCAATTTGATCTAATGGTGGAAAACATATGATTGAAATACAATCAATGTCCCTGATTGCTTTATTGATGAATTAAGAGTTATCTTTTAATAATATTTAGAGATTAGTTAACAATTTCTAAACCTCACATAATAAATGAAAAATCTTTTGAATTAACAAACTTACTCAAAAGAGTTTTGAATTAAAAACTTTCACAATAAGGTTTTCATTTTTCAAGAGTTTTTTTGTTTAAAAAAACATCTATTGTAGATAGAGGTAAGCAAAATCAAAATAAAAAAACTGACGAAACAAAACAAAAAAACCGAACTCAAACCAAAACCCTCGGTTTTAAGTTAGATTTTCTAAAACCGAACAATTCGGTTTCATTTCAGTTTCCACTTAACAAATAAGCAACTCAAGGTTATATAATGGGAGCTGATCCGTACACAACAATTTTTTTCCATACATAACAATTAATGCTTTAAAATGTTGTATTGTACAATTATATAATGCATGAATTGTTATGTATGCAAAAAAACTGTTATATACGAATCACTTTCCTTATATAATCTTTATAAAATATATCATATGCAATTAACAAAGTATATAAAAAAATTATATATTTGGTGTAGTGGAAAAGAGTGCGTTTCGTATTCAGCAGTCCTAAGCTCCATTCTCTTAATTGTTTTTATTATTTATTTTTAAGTGTGCTTATTATACCATATTCTAATATTTAGTCGCTGTGTTTTCTATTTTTTATTACTCAATTTTAATCACTCTCTTAATGTCTTGAGAGTCCACTTTAAGAGTTTACTCATAATAATTTGATAGTTTAATTCATATTTTCTCATTTTCCTCTAAATAAAGAGATATTTAAATTTTCAATTAAAAATTAATAAGAGGTTGATTACATGGTATTCATAATATCTTAAACTAAAAGATACAAATTAATATATACCATAAGTAAACAAAAAACTTGTTTGTGGTTAATTTAATTTGGTTTTAAATTTATGAATACTATGTAATATGTATTGCATATAATATGTATAATGGATGATTATTGTGTTTACTTACTGTATAATTTTAGCAAAATTGATGGTAGTTTTATGATAAAAAAAAGTAAATATAATTATACAAATATGTTCTTTCAAAGATGAATTTCTATCAAATAGTTCCATTTTATATTACATCTTTCCTGTTCATCAACATCATTATCATATAAAAAATCGGATTTAAACAATCATAAACTAAATATGGTGTAAAAATTGGAATTTAAGGTTGAGTTACCAAACCCTAAAGTATTAAAAAAAACATTCCTTATCTTTTTATAAATTTTATGTAATCAAATTAACTTTTCACTTTATGATAATACCCACCCATAATAATTTATTTATAATTGAAAAATAATACAAAATAGAGTGTTATTTTTTGGATTGAATGGTGAGCTGTCAAATTCTCCTCTGCCTGTGATGAGTAGCAAGTGAAACACCCTTGTGACCTTCCCAAACCCCAAAAGCAAAAAAGTACCAAATCCACTCATTCCCCCATGAAAATATATATTCATCTCACTCAACCATTCCTACTCTTTTTGTACCCAAAAATCCTTCAATCTTTATGCCCATTTGAAGCTAAATCCTACGATCTCCCATGGTTTCTCTTCAAGAATCTCCCAATTCCAATCCGGGTCCGGGTCGGTTTCAGATAACCCGACCATATTACACTCCACCTCCATCTTCTGCTGCTTCTTCACCATCCAGGTTCCAGAAGCATCTAGGTCGATCTATGCGAACTGTGCGCTCCAATTTCTACCAATCTGATTACACCGACAGTTGCTCTTTCGCCTCCACTCAACAGGCTCCGACCTCCGTCGTGTCGGAAAACCTTACCGACTCCGTCATCGATGTTCATTTGCACCAGCTAGCTACTGCTACTGGTAACAATAAGTTCTCCAAATCATCGTCTTCTACCTCTTCTGATGATTTTCTCGGGCTTTCACAAGTTTTTAGTGATTTCTCGGCGTATAGTAGCGATATATCCGGCGAATTGCAGCGACTAGCGTGCTTGCCGGAGGATTCGAATGAGAGTGACCTCAATCAGGAGCAGAACCCCGAACCTGAGCCTTGCGCTGGGTTTTTACAACGGGATAGTTTCTCTACCGAGATCATCGAGAGTATCTCGCCGGAGGATTTACAACCGACGGTCAAGATCTGTGTCGATAGTCTCGGTTCGAACTCCGTCGCTTTAAAGAGGTCGGCAGCGGCGAAACTAAGGTTGCTTGCGAAGAATCGATCGGAGAACCGAGCGTTAATAGGCGAATCCGGTGCGGTTCCAGCATTAATTCCGCTTCTCCGGTGTGCCGATCCTTGGACTCAGGAACATGCGGTCACTGCGCTACTTAATCTCTCTCTTCTGGACGAGAATAAACCGTTAATCGCCGGCGCCGGAGCTGTGAAATCATTAATTTATGTTCTAAAGACAGGCACAGAAGTATCGAAGCAGAACGCCGCGTGTGCCTTGCTCAGTCTAGCTATGATCGATGAGAACAAGGTCTCGATCGGAGCTTGCGGAGCGATCCCGCCGTTGGTGTCTCTTTTAATCAACGGTTCAAATCGAGGAAAGAAAGACGCGTTAACGACACTGTATAAACTTTGTTCCATGAAAGCGAATAAGAAGAGAGCAGTAACGGCCGGCGTTGTGAAGCCACTGGTGGAACTTGTGGTTGCAGCAGGAGAGGCGGCGGAGGAACAAGGAGCTGTGGGGATGGCGGAGAAGGCGATGGTGGTGATGAGTAGCTTGGCAGCAGTCGAGGAAGGAAAGATCGCAATCGTCGAAGAAGGCGGCATACCCGCCTTGGTGGAGGTGATTGAGGATAGTACGTCGGTGAAAGGGAAGGAGTTTGCGGTGGTGACGCTTCTACAGCTCTGTGAAGGGGTTAACAGTGCCAGAAACAGAGCTCTGTTGGTCGGAGAAGGTGCTATTCCGCCGCTGGTGGCTCTTTCACAAACCGGAACTGCTAGAGCCAAACACAAGGTAATCTTGATTACTCCATTGATGAATTTATTAAACCCATTTGATTTTTCACTTCATCTATCAATTTTTCACATATTAATTCTCAAAATTAATAAATTTTAAAGGTGGGGTGTTCATAAAAAAGGAAGTTCAAATGGACATTCCTATGATTCTCGGAATTTCTTTTTTGAAAGTGACATGTTTCACATTTTACTACTAATAAGCAATAACCATTTCTTCCTTTACTTTTTGGCCACCCTATTTGCATTTAGTGCAACTTTTAATGCCTAATGTACAAACCATAACAGCATTGTGCAGAAAAAGGGTCTACAACTCTACATACGATTAATATCTTCGTAAATGTCGCAATAAAGATTCTTGCTTGGAGATCAGGATACCCACAATCATGAAAGAAATAGAAACATAGATCATATCATCAAAGTAGTTGCTTCAACTAAAAGATTATTTTTTTTATGCCTAAATAAATTTATAGAAAATGGAAAACAATCAAAAATCATCTTTCATGTTTTAAATGTAAAATGATATTAAAATTTGTTTTTGTACTTTTTGCAGGCTGAAACGTTATTAGGGTACTTGAGGGAACCAAGGCAAGAAGCTGGTTCAAGTTCTAGTCCGAAGTAAGGTAGTTATTTAATTTGAGATAATAGTGTTTATTTAGGTAGATATTTAGGAATTTTCTTTTGATGATTTTGTATAGTTTGTTGGGAGTTTTTTATAGATAAAAAGAAAAAAGTTTAACTAGATGTAAAAATTAAGATTAGTGAGAAGAAGAAGAAGAAGCTGACCATAGGTGGATTTGGTTTTGGTTTTTGTTTGTTTATGGTCAAAAACAAAGAGCTTGTAGCTTGTTTGCCTATTAATTATTATTATTATGTTGTGGGCTTGATATTTCTATAAAAAGGTTATTATAATTTTCCTTTTTACCTATTATCGCATGAGATATAAATTAGATCATGTGTGATGTAGAATTGGATCTTTGCAACTATCGGGTGAGATATAAATAATATCTAATATCATGTTAGATGTAAATCAAATTTTTGGACTTCCAGACTTGAATTTGGAGCTTGTAAAGGTTATCAGTTTCTGTCAAACCGATCCGTCTAAATATAAATACTCATCCTTACATTCATAATAGATAAACTATATTTTAGTAGGATTTCAATGAGTTGTATCATATGCACTTAAAGTTATAAGGATCTATCAAGAACTGAAAAACCCTGGATCCGAATCTGGACCTGCCGCAATAGGTTTGGTCCGGTCCAAGAATCGGTCCGGTCTAAATGATCACCTCTACTATCAATTAAAATAACAATATATTATTTATTAGGTTTGAGACCTATATATTATACGGATTAATTTAAAAAAAATAATTAGACATTAAAATATAAGTAGTAAATATTTTTTAATTTAAAACTTTTAAATAAGAAAGGAAGAAACGTATTCATTGCAATTTAATTTTATATATATTATATTTAATATTTTACATATATAAATATATGACTTTAATTTAAAAATTTGAAACAAATCAGAAACTGACAAATGTCAAAACCCACGAGAGATTGACAAATGACAAAAAAAAATCCTCATTTGTTAGAGATAAAATAGAGGATGTAAAAAAGGTTGTTTTTAATGACTCGTCCATGACATCCATCTAAAAGTATTACTACAAGAGATGTAAATTTAAAAATGTATTACAAGAGATGTAAATTAGTCTTTAGACATTCGGTGCTATAATACTGTGAAGTATGAGCAATATGAGCTCACATAGATGTAAATAAGAGGCAAATAATATTAATGTGTACAATTCTTCTAAATGTTGTTGATAAAAGAGTGTTTTAGTATTTTACATTAAAATTTGCATGAAATTACAAGAAAAAGGAATAAGCGAAAGCAATGATGGAGAGGGTTATGGAGTGGTCCAGTTGGTATGAATTTGATTGGTGTAAAGTTTGTAGGTTTGCTTAAATTACACACTATTCGTGGGCCCACAAACCAATTCAAAACACCAACCCCACACAACAACTGTCGATATATACACAAAATACATAATAAATACATCAGATCATACATGTCTGTATATGTGTGTATGTGTTTGTAATAATAGTGATAATTCATAGTATCCAGGGAGGGTTGAATCTTGAATGTGGTATGGGTGTCCAGGAGATTGTTAATGTGATAATCGCTATAATCAATTGTTAAGGAATGTCCTTATCATTATCTATTTCGTGAAATTGATTTTGCAAAATTAGTTTTGTAAAAGAATTTATGAGAAAGTTCAATTACGAAATATTTTATAATCTATTTGTAAAACAATAAGTTTTTTTTAACAAGACAATCCCAAAGTTGTTAAAAGATGATAATTCTCTCTACAAAGTAGTACTATTTTTTGTAAAAATAATATGTTATGTTAATAAAAATGGTCAATTTTTTTCTCGATAATATGACTATTTTATAAGTTTAGTATTTGAACTAGTCTATTATAGTGTTATGCTACATGAGTCTTTCTCTTCTGCCCTTCATTTAGTTCTTCCGTTTAATTCCCACTTCTTTTTATTTGAAGTTTTTGTGTGTCAGCACAAATGGTTTTAGATATGAAGAAATACATATGTGAAAGAAGTTAATATTTTTGAATGATATATTTTAAAATTTTGAGGTTTAATATCTATGATATATTGTTATAATTAAATAAGATAGTTGATTATCTGAAAATAAAAATTAATATATATATTATTGATAACATATATTTTTTGAACACTTTCAAAACACATTTAAATTAAACAAGAAGCAAATTTATTATTATTTTTTATTTATATTTTTATTTATTTTTTCTCTCTAGTCTTTTAGGTTTTTAATTTCTTATTGTGTATTTTTAATTTCAATTGATGAAATTCTTAGTTTTGATCTATATTAAGTTGTTTAAATAAAAGAAATATGGCATGGTACGAACAAACACTTCTTTATGTGTGGCATAATTTTAGACACGTGATAAAAATGAGGTGAAGTTGAAATGATGTTGATATAGCAAGCAATAAGAATTAAGAAGTATCATGACACTATTACCTCTAATCTCACTATTAAATTATCTTTTTTCCAGAAAATTTTAAAAAGTGGTTTCAAACATAATGAAGTTTCACTTGTCCATTCATAAAATTGCTTTTTCTAGACAAAAGCAAATCAATAGCCATTTGTGTGGCTTACATATCATGAGCGAGCTATTAATATTATCATTTCTCATACAAAGTTAACAAAAATATTAATATATGCATAAAACAACTTTTTTATATTCGAAAATTGTATTTGACTCGAGAGGATTTCATATCGCCATCTTCCCTACGCAAACGATACATATTTTTCATATTAAAGGACATCACTAAAGACTCGCAACATGTGCTTGTTATTCGCAAGGATTAAACTAAGAGAATTATGATAATAATCAATGGTTTATAATTGACTAAAAATGGTTGGAAAACATTTAAAAGCCAGTAAATTTACTAATAGGAAGAGGTGGACATTCTACTTCCAATATACTTCCATGTTCTTCTAGTGATTCAATAGGATCCGATCAAGTTTTTGTCCTCAGCGTTCATTTGTCTAATATACGTGTAATATCATCGGTTATCTGATAGTTTATTTTATTATTATTATTATTATTATTATTATTATTATTATTATTATTATAGTTTATTTTAGAATTTTTAGTCCTTTTTATTAACACTGCATTGTATATTCTTTATTTTCTTTATCATTGATCGTATCGGGTACTTTCTATTTTCCATTATGTATTTTGTAGGGTTTTGGAGTCTCGATGCGGTTGCGATTTGGCTTAGAGATGAGATTGGTGGGCTTTCGAGGCATTATTGGGCTTTCCGAATCCATCAAAGAAGAATTTGGCTAAAAATGTTGAAGACTTGGATGAAGTGGGCTTATGAAGATGGGGCATGGACTCTTATTATTGAGCATTGACTATCCATTTGAAGCTTCAGGATGACTGGCCAAATTTAAATCATGTAAGGTGTGAAGGGGACCAAGAGAATCTTGAGTAGTGGAGAAAAAGAGTCAATAGTGTTTTAGCACCATTTGCAAGGGTGAAGGTCTCAGTCGTGCAAATTTGCAAGGGTACCCGCACAACTATACATTTTGGGGCATTTTGGTCATTTTGATCACCATTTTACCTTGGGGGAAGGTTTGGCAGCCACACTTCGATTTTCCACCATTGTAGCACCTTGGAGGTGATTTTTGAGAGTTTGATCTACATTCTTCTCATCATTCTAGTAATTGTTAGTTTCTAAATGCAAAAACACTTTTGTGATTGTTATGTTATTGCCATGAGTGACTAATCTCTTTATTTTCATTGACTTGGGCTAAAACCCTTGGATATTTGTGGGCTTTAAAGGATTCATGCTTGATTGTCATTTATCTTATGTTTATGATTCTAGTTCATATTTCTTATGCTTGTTTAATACTTTGATCACAAGCTTGGTACTTGAATGAGCAATTGTTTGTTTATTTCTTTGGTTTAACATTGAATCATTGAATTTTCTTTAAACAAGGGCTTTATGATGGTAGAAATCATCTCTACCTTATGAATCATGACTATGGATGTGTAAGCATTAACATCCTCCAGGAATTGGGGATTCCTTCATTCTTAAGGCTAATCAACTTTCTTGGATTTAATTTCTTCAATTGAATCCTTGATCTTGATTAAGAATGTGTGTTGTGGGCTTCCCCAACCTTTATACTATATTTGAGGAATCTTGGCATATCATGCTTCATGATTGCTATAACCAATTTGGGATGAGTGATAAGCTTGCATATTGAATCCTAATGATAAAACACACAGATGTCCATTGTGTTGAATTGCCTTGGTTGACCAATTCTCTCCAATATTTGAGCATCTCACCATCTTGTTTAATGTCAAGTATTTTAGTTCTTCAAGTCTTTTAGTTTTCAAACAATCACAAAACCTCCCCTTTTTAGTTTAATTACAGTTAGTTAGTTTTATTACACTAGTTCCATTGGATTGCATTAGTGATTGAATACAACCATTTCCCTGAGGATCGATACCCCTTTTACCATTATATTACGTTTTATTTGCAAGTAAAGGGTGTAATTTGCTTGGTGGACTTGACATCCCACCAAGTTTCGGCGTCGTTGCCAAGGAAATTGGTTATTGTTATTTGATTTTCTATGCCTAGGCCTACAAGAACCGGTGAACTAATCTACAATCCGAAGATTGAAAAAGAAGCAAAAAGGTTGAAAAAGTTAGCCAAACAAGCAAAATAACAACAACTCGTTCAAGCTTCTTCCTCTTCTCCACTAATCAACATAGAAGTCCAAGTTCACACTTCAAGTGATACCGATACCAAGCCAAGTTCTCCAATTGTTGGTAATTTCTTTGAAGACGATCCATTTGAAAACTACATAGCCATGAATCAGACTCCACCTCACAATCCCAACCCAAACCCAAACAATCAAGATGCCAATTCCCCACCCCAACAACCAAGACAATAACAACAAAACTAAGAACCTCACATATATATGCCACACTGGAATCAATCCCCTCAATACCAAAATCAACCCAATTATCAACAACCACAACCAAAAAAACAAAATTTCTGCCAAAACAACCAACCTCAAAACAATACTCTTCAAGTTCAACAACAATAATCAACAACCCATTTACCAACAACCTCAAATGTACCAATACCCTATGTACCCATAACAACAACCTCTCTACAACCAATATCCTAACTACCACAAATGTTTAGTTACCAACAATATTCATACCAACCATACCAACAACCTCCCAATTACATGCAACAAAACCCCAATCCACCCAACCCTCCTTAAGAGTTAACACTTAGACCAATGATGGAAATAGATGTTACTCACACACCTATTAGTATTGTTTATCCCGCAAACTGCCGAAGGATTGAATTAAAGTCAAGTTTCATACATCAACTCACCAAGTTTCGTGGGTTGGATAGAGAAGATCCTCAAAGGCATTTGGAGTCCTTTCAAATGATATGTGTTAGCATGTTGCCCATACATGTGACATTGGATGATCTCAAGCTAACTGCCTTCACACTCATCTCTGAAGATAAAGGTAGAGGTAGTTATTCAACTTACCACCAGGATCTATTCACACATGGGTAGAGTTACTCAAAGCCTTCAATAGAAAGTTCTATCCCACTTCCTGAATATCAAGTCAAAGGAGCGGAATTTTGGGGATTCGTCAAGGGAGAATGAGAATTTTCATGATTTTTGGGAGTGATTCAACAACTTGTGTACAAGTTGTCCTCAACACAATATACCCGAACAATTACATCTTCAACAATTTTATGAGGGTATGAATGAAAAAGATCGTAGGATGATTGATGCTTCAAGTTGTAACGTTTGCAATTTTAGGTATGCCCTTTTTAACCCTTAATTGTAAATTCTTTTCACTTTGGTCCCTAACTGAGTAAGCCGGACGTACTCTATGAGTAAGGTGAGCGTACGCTAAGCAGGGGCAAACCCTAATTTTTAGGTTTTGTGCCCTATTTAAACAACTTATGTTGCCTTGGGAGCATCTTATGATCAGCCTCCACTTCTCCAAACCCTAAGAACGAAACCCTAATCTTCATTGAGTGTTTGTGAGCCTTTGTTTGATTTTTGTGGTGTTTTTGTGCCCCTTGAAGGAAGTGAAGCTTGGTGGTGAAGCTGTGTTGGACTTGGAGCTTGAAGATCCAGGATCTTCATCAACTTTTGCAAGCTATTTGAGGTATAAAGCTCCTAACGTGATGGTTCCTTATTTAGGGCTTTATTTGTGCATTTTGGGCCCTTTAAGCCATACTTGGGAGTATGGGCTACTCCAGAGAATTGGGATGTTAAATCTTGGCTCTGAGGTCCATTTTTCATAAAATTGCAACCTTCATGTTGTATTTTTATCCACACATGATTTAGGGCTCTTAATATTGGTCTTAATGGTGAAAATTGAGTTTTAGGTCCTTTTGAGCCACACAAAGGCTCAAAGTTAAGATCATTATGAATTAGGACGTTCATATAGACATAGATCTGAAATTGGATGCTTGGGCCTTAGATTTTGGGCCAAGTGGGAAAAGGGTAAAATGGACTTTTACGCTGAGTGTTTGACTATTGGACTAGGATTTTAGCTATGGGCTGTGGACCAATTATTAATTGGGTATTATTTAATGATGTTAGCGTGGGGATTTTCCGGATCGGCAGTCCGAGCTTTTATCTGAGATAGCCAACAACTTTGAGGATCAGCGATGGGTGACATGGTAGGGCGGAGCCCCCGAGGGATCAAGGTCGTGCTTTTCAGCTCATGGCAAAGAAGGCCAGGTCGGCGCCAAACGTTGTTACTGGTATGTTTCCATTTATTATTATGTCAATTATATTATGGTGTGCTTATATTTATGTTTCTGATAGGTACCTTCTTAGTGAATTTATTGTCTGCTCTTATGTTATTCGACTCGGGCACGAGTCGGTCCTTTGTATCTCGATATTTCAGTAGGGATTTTGATACGCCCGTTAGCGAGTTAGAGTGTCCGTTGCAAGTTTTTATCGCCAATGAACATGGGGCATCTGCATCTAGAGTGTATCAGGGTAGTGTTCTAAAGATTTTCGCGGTGCCTTATCCGATTGATTTGATTCCTATCCCCATGGGGGATGTATGCGTGATAGTGGGGATGGATTGGCTAAGCAGGTTTGGTGTTATGATAGACTGTGAGGGGCATCAAGTAGTGGTTCGAACCCCAAGTGGGGGAGAACAGTTCATCAACATAGAGGTTACCAGGGTTAGATCAAGGTTTTGTTCAACAGCCAGGGCTCGACAATATATTTAGCATGGGTGTATGGGTTATCTTGCCTGTGTGGTTGATACTTGGGTGGGGGAGCATGTCTCAGTTTCAGATGTGCCAGTTGTCAGGGAGTTTGCTGATGTGTTTCTAGAGGAGTTACCCGGTGTGCCTCCCGAGAGGCACGTTGAGTTCAGGATTGACCTAGTGCCAGGTAGGGCTCTAATTGCCAAGGCTTAGTACCGTTTGACACTGCCTGTCTAACGAACCAAAAATCAAGGGTAAAAATTTCATTTTTCATTATAGTCAACCACAAATGTTACTTAATCCAACCATTCAAAAACATTTCTTAATTTAAAACATTTGTCAGAGTTACATCCCAAAATCTCATAATGCGGAAAACACAGGTGTGTGCGTCGCGATCAAGTCGGGCCCTTCCTTTCCAAACTGATGATACTTGAAACCATAAACAAAACTATAAGCACGAATCTTAGTGAGATCCCTAGAGCATACCCCACATAATCACATAAACGATATCAATCGTATGAACCTTGCATATACACATATAAGGATGCCATGGAAACCCTCCAAGGTCTTATACACATAATCACATAAATCATATCAACTACACAAGCCATGCATACAAACATATAGGGATGCCATGGAAACCCTCCAGGGTCTTACTCTGGGTTCCACTGGAACCCCCACATGGTCTTAACTCACGGCCATGGGAACCCCCCACATGGTCTCACAAACATATAAGGATGTCATGGAAACCCTCTAAGGTCTTACACCAGGTGCCATAGGTAGACCTGGCAATGGGGCATGTTTGGAGCGAATCGACCTTGATCCAAACCCTTTTAACAAATTTCAAAATCCGATCCAAACCCGCTCCCTAACCCTACGGGTTTTGAATAGTTAAACCCATACCCTTATCCACTGAATCAACATATATCCAAAACCGCCCCGTAACCCGTAGGTTTTTTGAAAAATCAAACACATTTTTAGTAAATATTAAAATAACATTTATCAAATAAAACTAATATTGATTTAGAAAACACATTACGTACTCGAGGACTTTCGAATGGAATTCAAATCATTATTGTAGTAACTTCTGATTGATTTTTGATTGCCGATTGCATTGATAAGGAATAGCAATTACAAATTTTCTTTCGGTTGATAAATGACTTTATTGATATACAAATGAAATTGGTGATTGCTTGATGGAATACAAATGAATGACACCATGATTCTTAGTAGATGATTAGAAGTCTAGAAATCGAGTCCTCGAGGCCTATGTAAAAATAGTTTAGTCTTTGGTCTTTTCTCTTTGGACTTTTGATTAGAATTAAAATTAAACTTTAGGTAGTATTAAATATAAATATATAATTCTAAAATTTATACGGGGCGGGTTATAAACGGAGCAGATCAATGATGATCCATACCCGACCCTTTTAATAAAAGAGTTAGTAGGTATGAGTCGTTAACGAGTAAACAGATCAAAAACTATGCTCCAAACCCATATAATTGTTAAGGGTTTGGATCGGATCAGGGTCAAAACCCGCTTAATATCCAGGCCTAGCCATAGGAACCCCCTCATGGTCTTAGCCCACTGCCATGGGAACCGCCACATGGTCTTATCCTAGAATGTCATGGGAACCCCCACATGGTCTGATATCCAACTGCCTCAGGAACCCCCCCAGGGTCTTCCATGCAAGTATCACAGAGACTGCTAGCTTATCACATATCACATAAACAACTAGTATAACACATATCACATAATGGGCCATGGGAAGTTGGGAACCCCCACATGGTCTTAACTAAGTGCCATGGGAACCCCCACATGGTCTTCACATAAATACATAATATACTGACAACACATTCGCAAGTAACCACTACATGCAAGAGTCACGAAGACAAATGCATACTACATATAACTAACTGTCATGGGAACCCCCACAGAATCTTAACTAACTATCATGGGAACCCCCACATTGTCTTCACATAAGCACACAATGTATCGATAACACGTAAGCAATAATCACCACAACTAAATAAATGAGCCGGCCTTGGTGTCTTCGACCCATTGGTATGGTGAGGAGACTCATCTCACACTGCCGAAGTCCCACGAACAAAACTCTAGCTGCTGGTTGACAGATTCCCGAACTGTCAACATCAAAATAACACCCAATTAATAATTGGGTTCCAGTACATAACCATAATTCCATGCTTGGGGTAAATAGACTATTTTACCCCTAACCTAACTTGGTCCAAAACCAAGGTCCAAACACACACTCCGAAGGCCCAAAAACCAATCAATGAACCAAGGCCCAACATATGGCCCAACTTTCCAAATTGGGACCAAACCTCTACATGGACTTATCTTAAGGCCCAACCATTTATTCTAGTCTAAACAATTGGCATTCCGATGGTCCAATATCTCATAATCATCAAGGCCTAATTATGGCCCACTTATTGCCTAATTTTCCAAATTGGGCCCAAGCCTTTTCCAATTGGCCTTATCCTAAACCCCAATAATTTCCTTAGTCCATAAATATGTTCCTAATTGGCCCACGAAGGCCCATAGTAGCTTAGTCTAATAAATGGCCCAACAAGGACCTAAACCCAATTAGGGTTTTTCACATAAAATGACAATTGGGGTTAAGTGTTCTTACTTAACCCATTATGGATTTAATCCATTAAGTCCATCATTCTACTAGGTAAATCATACGCTGTGGTCGGGTGTAATTCATAATTCAATTCCAATGGTCCAAACACGGGTCCCGACAAATCCAAAACTCACATTCCCAAAATTAGGGTTTTCTAAACCCTAATTAGGGTTTCCAACCCAATCATGTGCCAATTAGTCAAATGGTTATGTTTTTAGGTTAATTAATTATTAATTAAGTTGGGCACCATCCACTACTACCTCAAGTAGTGGTGGTCAATGGCGGCTCACAGCGGTGGTCACCACCTCATGATGGTGGTGACAAATTTCCTTAATTATTCCGGTCAAAATACAATATTACAACGCAATATCCAAATGAATGCACACATACAAATAACACATACACACACACCCAGCTACCCTTGTGGCGGCAGGCGGTGGTTGGAGGTGGCAACCACCACCTCATGGTGGTGGTGGTGGCTTTTCTCCTGTAATCCGGACAAGGAATCACCACACAAAACACATACTAACAACAAAACACACACACACACACGCACACACGGTTTCTGCTCGTAAAATGAACCCAGCCACCCACCTAGTGGCGTACGGCGGCGGTGATGGCAACGACTCGGAGTGGAGGACAGCATCAGCGGATAACAGAGGCAAAAGATAGTGGTGGAACCACCGTTGAAGTGGTGGCGACGATGCAACAGAAAAGAAGAAGCGAAGAGGGTGGGTAACTCCCACCGGAAACTGCTGCAACGACGACCACCAACGAGTTACCTTTGTTAAAGGTTTAGTGGCAACATCGGAGGGGATCTGAGTGGACCTGAGAGACGGAGGCAGAGATGCGAGAGCATTATCCTAAGTTATTCGTATCAGTGGACTTCGAGGATGAAGTCTAGTATAAGTGCGGGAGAATTTTGTAACATCCCGATGATGAGGTATTTTTAATTTTAACCCTATGTATGAAAGAATATTGCATTTTGACCCTTGGGCTTGTATAGTGGCATTTTGGTGATTTTGGCCAAAGGCCTAATATGTTAGGCATACATTGTGTACGCTGAGTGTAGTAGGGCGGACCTCAGTACGCCAAACATACACCGCGTACGCAGGGCATACGTAATGAAACCTTAAACCCTAATTTTTACGGTTTGGTGCATATATAAGCGTCATTATCACCTCATTTCTCATTCCTCATCAGCCTCCATCTAAGAAAATGTCCCTCTAGAAAACCCTAAGTGAGAAGAGTGCATTTTGAGGTCATTTGTGTGCTTTGGTGGTGTTCTTGAAGAAGAAGAAGAAGTTGGTACAAGGACTTTGGAGCTTGGAAGCAACTTGGATTTGAGATTCTCTCCTTGCTAGAAACCTCTAGGAGGCATAAAATTCATAAATTGATCATCTTATCTTTTAGATTTAGCCATTTCTTCATTTAGGGCATTTTTGGTCCCAAAAATGCTGATTCTTGTGCATGACATGCTCTTAATTGAATAAGTCGTCCTTTCAGACCTAAGGAGGGGTCTTAAGCCATAAAAATGTGATCTTGTTGCTTAGTTTTTTTTCCCTTGCGTGCTCTAGACGGTCTTAAGGTGTTAATAAGTTGGGATTTTGTGTATTAAGTACTTAATGAGCATGCAAAGTCATAAAGTTGGAAACTTGATGACTCTTCATGATATTTTTGCCTTGGATTTGCATTTGGATGTATTAAGTCGAAGTAATAAGCTCTTAATAAGTTAAGAATGAAAACTATTTTGTATGCAAGGCGTACCAAATGGTACGTTGCGTGTATGCATATTTGGCCCCAATGCCTCGAACCTTGAGTACGACCCACGTACATCTAGAGTATACCCTACGTATGAAGCATGAGTTGACTCGGTTGGGTTGACTCGGATGAATTGTTGATTTTGACTAGTTTTGACCAAGGGTACTTGATAGTTTCATTTTATTTACTTATTTTTATAGTTTATTTTAGCATATTTCATTCACATTTTAGCTAATTTTCATGCATATTTTCCTTTTTGTTATTTTATGACCACTTTCGTGTACTTTCAAATTTCGTGAGCATAACTGCAGGTTTTACGGAGAGTAGCGGAGCGGGATCTTTGGAAAGCCATTGGGCTTAGAAGTCATCAAGAATTTTGGGCTTGATAACTATGGAGATGATGCATGGAGTGGGCTTGTCAATTACTTGAAGGCTTGGAAGAATTACACTTTAAATTTGCAAGATGTGGGAGAATTTTCGAGTGTGCGGAGATTGATGATCGGGCGATTACGAGAGCTTTGGAGGGTTTTGAAAAGTCAAATTGGGCTCAAATTGAAGAGAACTTGAAGAAAAATGGGCTAGAAGCTGATCAGAATCAAACTGGGCTAGTGGACTAAGCAGTGCAGGCCCAACAAATGAAAAGGGCCCATTCTCCATCAGTTCACGTGGCCCGCGTGAGTTCCTGCAGGGGCAAATCCGTGATTTTACATTTGGCTGCTATTTGAGGAAGTTTGGTGGGATTCTTTTGCAACTTTTGCACATCCAAAATTGGGAGCACTCTCTAGAGATTTTGGAGCATTTTGAAGGCCAAGAACCCTCAAGAACTTCATCATTTCACCTCTTGATTTTTGCTAAATGTTTGGTACAATCTTTACTAACTTTGTTTTCTTAAGTTTAGCCATGCTTGGCTAGACAAATTGTGGTTGACTTTGGTGGAATCCTTTGAGTAATTGTTGAATGTTGAAGACTCTATGAACTTGTGTTTGAATCTTTATGTAAATGTTTTGTGTTTTAACATCTTATCATTACTTATATGTTTTTATTAATGAGTTTAAATGTGTTTGTGGTGATTAGTTGGCTAATTTCTTAATTAAGTAAAGGATATTCAAATTAGTAACAAACAAGTGATGTTTGTATTAGTTTTACTTCACACAATCATAAAAACATTTTCTCCAACATGGTAGTGGAAGCTTTTAACTCCTCTTAGATTTGGTGACTTTTTAATTCTTAATGCTAGTTGACTTTCACTGATTAAATGCTTAATGGAATTGGTGACTTCCACTAAGCAATATTGTTATGAGCTTCTCTAACCATTTCATCAACTAAGAAAAGTCTAGGTAATCTCAAGCTTCTTGGATTACTATAGCCAAATTAAGGATTTAAAACAAGTATTGCACCATTGGAATCTAATGATATGTTCATCAAAAAGTCAAAGTGAGGAAACCTTAAGTCAACCATCTTTATCTTATTGATTTTACATCAAACTCTTATTCTTGTCGAAGTTGTCCATTTAAATGTTAGTTTAATTCTAGTTTCTTTCAAGTATTTCAAATCACAAACCCCCCATTTTTAATTATTGTCATTTTACAAGTATTTTTACAAAGAGATTTTTCATAGAGTTATTAAATTGAACCAATCTCTGTGGATTCAATCCCTTTACCACTATACACTATTTTAGTGTAAGATTTAGGGTTATTAATTTTGTTGGTCTCGACAACCACCAAATTTTGGCGCCATTGCCGGGGATTGGTTTATATTTAATCAGTTTGTTTCTCTATGCCTACATCTCATTGTGCAGGTACTCTAGTTTAAAACTCAAAAATTGAAGAAAAATGTATGGTTCAGGCAAGAACACTCCTTGCATTGAAGATAAACTTTCTGAGGTAGCTCAGTTAGTTATGATGATTGAAAGTGACCAAAGTGTGCAACCCATGCCTCTTATTTGTGATTTTTGCGTCCAAAATGGACATCATTCTGATATGTGTCCATATTTACAAGGAAGATGGGAAGAAGTGCAAGAGAAGGGAAGCTACTACTGGTCAAACCAATGGAGTTATGATAAACCTTAACATGATCAATGGTGGGACAACAACCAAGCTTACGGATACAACCAATACCAAAGCCCATACCAAGCTTGGAGAAGTGAGCAATACCAAACAACTCCAAAATTCCAACATCCATATCCTCCCCCTCCTCAACAACCTGAAACGCCAAGCATGTCCTTAGAGGAGATTGTGAAGAGCATTGCCACTTCTACCCAAAATTTCCATGAAACAACGCAAGCTAGCCTCAAAATCTTGGAGCACCAAATAACACAACTTGCTCAAACAATAAGTATAATGGAAGCTCAAGACAAACTACCATATGAAGAGAGCCCATGGCATAGCACATGTGTCATTCCATTAAAAGAAGAGAAAAGTTTTGATTACCCAAGAGTGTTATATGGAGAAGAGGAAGACGGAGTAGAAGTGGAAGAGGTTATCAAGGAGGAAGAAGAAATTGAGAAAGTCTCAATGAAACTATAGAGGAAGTGTTGGGTGTTAAAGAAAGAGAGGTTGAGCCACCCACTACCATTGAGAATCTAACTCCAATGGTAGAACAACGACAAGATTCGGAAACGATAAATCTGTTGGACCCTTCAAATGATACGTATCCCGAGAAAGAGGACGCCAAACCGGTCACCTACTCAACCATCATGTCAAAGAGGGAAGAGTTGGTCACCTTACTAAACAAGTACAAGAAAGAATATGGTTGGATGATTGCTATTATCAAAGGTCTAAGTCCGGTATGGTTCTCCCGTAAAAAGAAGGTTAAATACAAGAAAAGAGTCCCAATGGAGGTGTGGAAACTAAAAAATGTTGACACGGGGCAAGTTTTCAAGGTTAATGGACATTGGTTGAAGCCTTTCTATAGAGGTTTTGATGCAAATTTCCAACTCATCATCCGTTTGGACACCCTAAAATATTGAAGAAAATATTGGAGGAAGTCTCACCAAAGACGTTAAAGAAGGGCATTTTTGGGAAGCATTGTGGTTTCGTCTTTTATTAACCGAATAAAATGATTTTAAAAATGTTTTTTTTATTGTTTTGAATGTGTTCATTTTTGAGAAATTTCAAGCTTTACTCTCACCTTTGGTCCAAACTTTTGTTGTGTTTTTGAAACCGGGACTTTACGAGAATCATTTTGGCCAAAAATCAAGTTTTTAGAAAAATTTCAAATTTTGAAGTGTAGGAAGCAATGCGGCCCGCGTGAGAATCTCACGCGACCCATGTAAGGTGTATATGCGACCACTGTGCGACCCATTTCTTGCCCGCGTAGAAGAATTACCTCCAACCCTGTTCAGCACATGCGACCAGCGTGCGGGTACCATGCGGCCCGCATGGCTGGTTTCAACACTTAGCATTTTTTGAGCTTCAGTTCACGTGACCTTTATGCAGCCATTGTGAGGCCCGCGTTGTTCAACCCAAAATTCTTCTAAACCTTCGGGACTCGAGAGAAAAGAAAAAATGTTACACGTGGCCTCTACGCGGCCCACGCCCCGCCCGCGTTCCATACAAAATCTCGATTTCCCGGAGTTCTACCGGTCGAAATCCTACGAGACCACCGATATTCTTCACAATTTTTCCTCCTCTACAAACCCCTATCCTCCTACCAATCCCCTGATTTAGGTCATTTCTATCCTTACCTTAAGCATTGAGGACAATGCTTGTTCTTAAGCTTGGGGTGGGGTATTCCCTTTTACTTTTTCATGAATTTTTTTAGTTAGGTTGCATATCATTTTAGTTTAAACTAATTTGCATTCATTTTTTATAAAAACCCAAAAGTATTTTATTTTCCTCTTTTCCACTTTTTATTTTTGCATAACATTTAGCTTAGGGAATTAACATTCATGCATTTTTGTTGTCTGTTTATTCTCACCCCCTTGGATGTCATGGAACAGGTTCATAATTATTGTATCTATATTGGTCTAGGATCTTATTGTTATCTCACACATCGAACCAGGACTATTAGCTGCAGCTTGGGACTTCATACTTGGGATCAGATGCTGAAAACTTAAAGGGGTAAGTGATCATGGCCAGGTAGTTTCAGGAAGAATTATGCATGCAATACTAACAAATGTCGGATATACTATAGCAATGGATGTTATTAGCCTTACGGTCCATGCCGCCGAGATGATCACTGTAACGAACAAAAATTTCAACCAATTTAAAACATTTCACTTCATTCAAAAACTATTAAGTTCATACTGATGGGTTTTAGCCATAAGAACTTTCCTATGTGCGCATGCAAAACCCTAATGCTCGGATCTAGGCTTTCTAATAAACATGCTTTGAATCCAAGACTTCCAATAACTAATTAGGCTAAATAACAACATTGAAACAGATCTAGAATCATACCTTTGAGTTCCTTGTTGATCTTGAGGTCTTGGAGCTTCTAGAGTCACAAATGTCAGTCCTCTGATGGCTTACAAACACCAATAGCAAGGAGGATGATTTGGGAGAGAGGAGAGGGGAGGAATTCGACCAGAGGTTCCTTGCTTTAGGTTATCACACGAATTCCCTATGCCATGGGGTCTATTTATACTTGTAGACTCCTTAAGGATTACAGATAAGTCCCTATCAGATAATCTTCTCTTAAGGCTATCCAAATCCATTCCTAGATAACTCTAATGGACGATTTTAGCTATCCTAATCCTCTTAGAATCCGTCGATAGTATATCCAAATGGATTTACAGTCTAAAGTTTAACTATCAAACAATTGACAGTTTATACCCCTTTATTTAATTAATCTCTTTAAGTCACCAAATTAATTCTAATTAATTCTATGACTTATATTAATCAAATAACAATATATTATTCATTATATTATTCCCATAATATATTAATAATATTTACTCTCTCTTATTAAATCATCCTATCAAGTTGCTATGGTGAAGGCAACCCAAAAGGACCATGCACAACCGGATATAGTTACAGCCTTAGACACTATTCCAACAGTCTCCCACTTGGATAAGTCTAGTAACTATACAAGTACAATTCGGTTTGCAATCGTAGCTCTCAAAGACGCTGTCAAACTCTGATCTAATCAATCTTGTCCTTTAGATAAGGGATCGTACAGTCCTCTGTTAGATATCATGCTGACAATCCTATGGAATGGTGAGTCAAGCATTTAGGTTTCTCGATCTCTGATTTATTTGACATAGAACTTAATCGAACACATCAATTTAGTTCTGACCGGGCCCGGCACATAAGTCAAATCAAATCATCGAGCGGCCGAGATATCGCTTTTACCTTCTTAGATAAAAGTTACAGATAAACTTCGACTTATATGCATTTACTTATTCATTAACCAACTATACACAACAATGCGTTTTATAACACCGAGTTACTGATGCGTTTTCGCATTATCAATGTACAACCAATTAACAAATAACAAACCATATATCTAGGTTTTAAGACTATATGATATTATCGTCTTGCGATCACCCTTTTATATCTTATTCCATAAGGCGATTCCAGCAAGCGCGGGTTTGTTCCAATGCTCAAAACTAGTTCATAAGCACTCATGAACGTTGCAGCAACCCTTTGCTATGTCTAACACCATTTAGACAATCTACACACCAATTCACGACAATCTTCATTCATATCTACTTCCAACATATGAACGATTGTGGACAATTTGAACAATTCTATTATTCCTAATAATTTCAATTATTCTGGAAGTCAAAACATGCAAAGTGAAACAATAGTTAAACAATTAACATAAGATAGTAACATTACTCATAAATAAAACTCCTTTATTTAATCATCAAATGTTAATTACATTTATCTATTACACGTTTCTAATACTATCTAATCTATGCTGATATCATCCTTCAGCCCAATGCTCCTAGCATGCTACAAGTGCTTAACCCTACTCAGTCCCTTCGTAAGCGGATCTGCTGGGTTATCTTCTGATGATATCCTCTTCACTACGAATTGTCCTTCTTCTACACGATGTCTAATGAAGTGATATTTTCTGTCGATATGTCTTGATCTACCATGATCCCTCGGTTCCTTGGTTAAGGCAACCGCACCTTCGTTATCACAGAAAATCTCCATGGGCTCCTTTATGGCAGGTACGACTCCAAGATCACCGATGAAGTTCTTTAGCCATATTGCCTCCTTCGACGCTTCGCTCGCTGCAATGTACTCTGATTCACACGTTGAATCAGCTACGGTTTCTTGCTTGGAACTCTTCCAGGTCACTGCTCCTCCATTTAGGGTAAAGACCCAGCCCGACTGCGAACGGTAGTTGTCCCTGTCGGTTTGAAAGCTGGCGTCAGTATACCCTCGCACCTTCAAGTCATCACTCCCTCCGAGGACTAAGAACCATTCCTTCGTCCTCCGAAGGTACTTAAGGATATTCTTCACTGCAATCCAATGTGCTTTGCCAGGATTCCCTTGATATCTGCTAACCATGCTCAAAGCGAAGGCTACATCAGGGCGAGTACAAGTCATAGCGTACATGATTGAGCCAACTGCGGAAGCGTACGGTACTCGGCTCATTTATGCTATCTCAGCTTCGGTACTCGGACTTTGAGTCTTACTCAACTTGGCATTACTTTGTATTGGTAATTCTCCCTTCTTTGAGTTTTCCATACTAAAACGTTTTAGTACCTTCTCCAAGTAAGTGTTCTGACTAAGTCCAATTAGTCTCTTACTTCTTTCTCTCATTATCCTTATTCCCAAAATGTAAGAAGCTTCTCCGAGGTCCTTCATAGCGAAGCACTTCCCGAGCCAGGACTTAACTTCCTGCAGAGTCGGGATGTCGTTTCCTATGAGTAATATGTCATCGACATATAGAACGAGAAAGCTTACTATACTCCCACTGGCTTTGACATATACACAAGACTCGTCTTCGCTTCGTACAAATCCAAACTCTTTGACTTTCTCATCGAAGCAAAGATTCCATCTGCGAGACGCTTGCTTAAGTCCATAAATGGACTTCTCAAGCTTACACACTCTATTCGGATGCTTCGGATCCACAAACCCCTCGGGCTGAGCCAAGTAAACATCCTCAACCAACTTCCCATTAAGGAAAGCGGTCTTGACATCCATTTGCCAAATCTCATAATCATGAAATGCGGCAATAGCTAGCATCACTCTAATGGATTTAATCTTCGCAACTGGTGAGAAGGTCTCATCATAGTCAACTCCAGGAGTTTGAGTAAAGCCCTTCGCAACCAATCGCGCTTTATATGTGTGCACGTTTCCATCCACGCCGGTCTTCTTCTTGAAGATCCATTTGCACCCAACGGTCTTACGTCCGGGCATATAATCAACCAAATTCCAAACTTGGTTATCATACATGGATTGGATCTCGCTATCCATTGCCTCTTTCCATTTTGCAGACTCCGGGCCTGCCATGGCTTCCTTATATCTATTAGGTTCATCAAGATTTATTAGTGTACCATCACTAATATACGTGTCCCCTTCGGTAGTAATATGTAAACCATAAAACTGGGGTAGAACTCTAACTCTATCGAAACGTCTAAGAGGTAAGGACTCGTCAATCGGTTCAACCGGAGTTTCCTCCTCGGGTTGAGTGCCAGCGGTAGAGGTTCCTTCATCTATCGACTCTTGAATCTCTTCAAGCTCGATTTGCCTCCCACTGTCTCCTTGGCTTATGAGTTCTCGCTCTCGGAAAACTCCTCTCCTCGCAACGAAGACCACATTGTCCTTCGGTCTATAGAAGAGATATCCAAAGGATGTCTGCGGGTAGCCGATGAAAATACATCGCTCACTTTGAGGTTCAAGCTTGTCGTGAGTATCTCGTCTTACGAAAACCTCGCAACCCCAAACCTTGATATGTGCCAACGAGGGAGCTTTCCCTGTCCACATCTCGTGAGGTGTTTTTGCAACCTTCTTGGTAGGGACTCGGTTAAGGACATGGGCGGCAGTCTCTAAGGCATACCCCCAGAAAGAGATAGGTAGTGAAGCACGACTCATCATAGAGCGAACCATATCCAATAAGGTTCGATTACGCCTTTCTGCCACACCATTCAACTGCGGTGTCCTAGGAGGCGTCAATTGCGAAACTATTCCACACTCCTTGAGATAATCGTGGAATTCAAGACTTAGGTACTCTCCTCCTCGATCGGATCGAAGCATCTTGATTTTCCTGCCCAATTGATTCTCCACTTCATTCTTGAACTCTTTGAACTTTTCAAAGGTTTCTGACTTTTGCTTGATTAAGTAGATATACCCATATCTACTATAGTCATCGGTAAAAGTCACGTAGAAGCGGTTCCCATCCTTCGTGGTTGATCTAAATGGTCCACATACATCGGTATGTATTAGGTCCAATAGACCCTCGCCCCTTTCACATGTACTTGTGAAGGGTGACTTAGTCATCTTTCCAAGTAAACAAGATTCGCATGTCTCATCTTCCCTAAGGTCGAATGACTCCAACACTCCATTCTTTTGGAGTTGGGCTATGCGCTTCTTGTTGACATGTCCAAGACGACAATGCCACAAGGATGCTTTATCCATACTAGTGGAAGAATCAATATTCAAAACATCATTTCCTAAGTTATCAACAATCATAACGGTTTCATATATTCCATTACATGGTATAGCTTCAAAGTAAAAGACACCATTTAGATAAGCCAAAATAGAACCATTCTCATTATTAAAAGAAAATCTAAATCCTTGTCTATACAAACCATGAAATGAAATGATGTTTCTAGCCATTTCTGGCGAATAGCAACAATTGTTCAAATCTAAAACCAAACTATTCCTAAGCACTAAAGAATACACTCCAATCTTGGTCACAGGCGACGATCTTCTGTTCCCCATGATTAGATTTATCCTTCCTTGCTCCACATCCCTACTTCTTCTTAGTCCCTGCACATTAGAACAAATGTGGTAACCACAACCGGTATCAAGGACCCAAGAAATAGCATGATTAGAATCATTAGATTTGATTGTGTATATACCTGCGAAAGATGGCTTGATCTTTCCTTCTTTGATTGCTTGCAGGTACTCTGGGCAGCTTCTCTTCCAATGTCCTATCTTGTGGCAGTGGTGGCACTCTGCCTCCTTCGGGTTAGGACAGGGCTTAGCGGGATCAACTTTGGTCCCACTAGAAGAGGCACCATCTCGGGCTTTCGCCTTGCGATAGTTCTTCGATGAAGCTTTCCTCTTCTTTCCCTTTCCTTGACCAATAGCCAAGACAGGAGCAGCGGGCGGATTGGGAGTAGGTGCAACAGACTTGTCCTTGAAGTTGCTCTCAGCGACTCTCAAGAGACCTTGGAGTTTGCTCAGGGTGACCTCCTCTTTGTTCATGTGGTAGGTCATCCTAAATTGGTTGTACATCGGAGGCAAAGAGTGAAGCACCATGTCGATCGCCAAGTCTTCCCCGAAGTCAACATTTAACTTGCGAAGGCGGTCGACATACCTTTGCATCTTTTGCAAGTGCACGGTAAGAGATTCTCCATGACCCATCTTCGCGGAAATCATGTTAGTGAAAATCTCATACCGCTCTTGTCTCGCGTTTTGGTGGTACCTCTCCAATAAGTCTTGGTGCATCTCGTACGGGTACGTGTCCTCGTAGGACTTTTGGAATTCGGAGTTCATGGTAGCGATCATGATGCAATGTACCTTCATTGCATCTCGCTCATGAGTTTCAAAAGCGGTGATTTCGGCTGGAGTAGCGATTTCGGTGTTGATTTTCTCGAGCTTCTCATCAAGGACATACTCCTTGTCCTCATAGTGAGCAATGGTGCGAATGTATCTTATCCATTCGCTAAAGTTCGTTCCATCGAAGGTGACCTTTTGGCAAAGGCTCATCAACGTGAAAGAACTAGCAGCAACGTTGTTTGCGTTCGATATCTATAATTAGAAAAGGACAAAGATAGATTAGAATAAGAATCCCTAATTATCACCCAATAAGAAAAATTAGGGCTAGGATCCAACAATAACATTTACATATTAGAAAAGGGATGCCGTAATCTAACATGCAAATACATTGAAGGTAAGTGAATGACGATTCACTAATTCTCCATCACAAAAACCTAAACTATTAGTCCTAAGTGTTTTTGAGAATTCCTAGGTTCGGATGAGATTCATTGAAACTATTCAATGGCATGTTTAAATCTCGATATGCCCCTCTTGTTTGTGACTGGGATACCGAGGATCATAAAGTGGGTGTGAATAACCATGCAAATTCACATGGTGCCTTCATTTTAACGATCACCTATTCGATGTGCCGGTAAACCACACACGCTCCATCGAACTATGATATAGAATGAATCACCCTTTTCCACCTTCGCTTAGAACCAATTAGTGTGCCGGTAAACCACACACGCTCCACTAACTTCTTAGCAAGGTGCAAAGTGTAATTTCATGGGATTGCATCAATTCACTTTTCCTAAAGTAACTAAGATTGGGAATTTTAAAATATGTGTAGTTACTTTATATTTCTTATTATACTTTTAATGAGAGGATGAGGTTGCCCTATCCTACCCGTTCGGCTAACGACCCTCCACCAATCAAGCAAGCGGTGGGTGTGAGTGTACACCCATTAAGCGCCATTTTATAGGCCGCAACCTTATACCCACCTTATAGATTGGCTTCGTGAATGAGGCCTACTAACGGTAAGACTAGCATTTAGTTATACATATATATATATATATATATATATATATATATATATATATATATATATATATATATATATATATATATATTATACTAGTAATATCATATTAGTATAGGGTTGTATTTTAAACCTTTTAAAACCTAGGGTTTTGAAATTTAAGTTGTCTAAATTAAAACTTTTAATCACAAATATAAATTTCAAAACTTGAGGGCAAGTTTTAAACATTTAAAACATGGAGGATCAAATAACAAATAATTCCAATTAACAATTAATATCCTAATTATCTATAATTGATTTATTCAAAATTTCTTTTAAGATAATTACCAAAATAATCAAAATAATTAATTAATTATCATATAAGGAAATTAAATATTTAATTAGTTGATAATTACCTTTAACTAGATCAAGATAACAATTATATTTATCAGAAAAACGAATTAATATTGATCTAATTAGTTTATGGTAAGTTTGGATAAGATAATTACAAAGAAATCCCGAATCTGGCCATTCCTGACGCCTGGACTCGCCGAGTGCACAAAGGGAGTCGCTGAGTCAGGCCTACTCGCCGAGTCCACTTTGAGACTCGCCGAGTCCATGACTCAGAAACCTAAAAATCGAATTTTGCAGGTTTGATTCAGTTAATCAAGCAACAATTTACAGAAAACCAAGCTAGGCTCTGATACCACTGATGGGTTTTAGCCATAAGAACTTTCCTATGTGCGCATGCAAAACCCTAATGCTCGGATCTAGGCTTTCTAATAAACATGCTTTGAATCCAAGACTTCCAATAACTAATTAGGCTAAATAACAACATTGAAACAGATCTAGAATCATACCTTTGAGTTCCTTGTTGATCTTGAGGTCTTGGAGCTTCTAGAGTCACAAATGTCAGTCCTCTGATGGCTTACAAACACCAATAGCAAGGAGGATGATTTGGGAGAGAGGAGAGGGGAGGAATTCGACCAGAGGTTCCTTGCTTTAGGTTATCACACGAATTCCCTATGCCATGGGGTCTATTTATACTTGTAGACTCCTTAAGGATTACAGATAAGTCCCTATCAGATAATCTTCTCTTAAGGCTATCCAAATCCATTCCTAGATAAATCTAATGGACGATTTTAGCTATCCTAATCCTCTTAGAATCCGTCCATAGTATATCCAAATGGATTTATAGTCTAAAGTTTAACTATCAAACAATTGACAGTTTATACCCCTTTATTTAATTAATCTCTTTAAGTCACCAAATTAATTCTAATTAATTCTATGACTTATATTAATCAAATAACAATATATTATTCATTATATTATTCCCATAATATATTAATAATATTTACTCTCTCTTATTAAATCATCCTATCAAGTTGCTATGGTGAAGGCAACCCAAAAGGACCATGCACAACCGGATATAGTTACAGCCTTAGACACTATTCCAACACATACATCTAGTTTTCAAAATAGTTTAAACATCAGAGTATCCCCCAGAACCATATCACGTAAATCATAAAACACGAGGAGCGGTACGATCACGTTTTCGCCTTGCCACGATCTCCTGAAGCACCTGAAACAATAAACCACAACTGTAAGCCTGAAAGCTTAGTGAGTTTCCCCCAAAATACCCATACACACATAAACATACGCATAAAGCAAAGAACATCATACTATGGGTCCAATCAACCTTCCGATTGGAATACCCGTGGCCCTCAACCATCGGGTTGGAATGCCTACATACTATGAGCCCAATCATCCTACCGGGATGGAATACTCTCGGCCCACAACCATCAGGTTGGAATTGATGGGTTTTAGCTATAAGAACATCCTATGTGCTCATACAAACCCTAATGCTTGGATCTAGGTTTCTCTATTGTACATGCAATTTATCCAAGACTATAAACCCTAGATCTAGCATATGATAATCAATATAACATATAATTTGGGTTTAGATCATACCTTGATTGTTATGTAGCAATAACAATCTCAAATCCTTCTTGTATTCACTTTAGAAAGCTTAGAGTCACAAATGTCACTCCTCTAATGGTTCACAAACACCAAGAGCAAGAGGATGAAGAAGAGAAGAGAAGGAGGCTGCCCAAAACGTGTGGAAACCCTAAGGATCTTGTTCACCACGTTTTTGGAGCATAAGGGCTCTATATATAGTGAGGCTATTAGGGTTATCTAACAAGGAAACCCTAATTTGGATTCTTAAGCCCTAAGCAACCCATGGACTCCTTTCCTTAAAGGCCTTGGACGATTTCTAATGGGTTTCCCCATAGAATTCGTCCACTCCTTAATATAAGGCAATCCATAGCCCAAATTGCAATTATCTTATAATTACAATTTCAGTCCCTTAAGTTTAATTAATCTCTTTTAGTCACAAAACTAATTACCAATTAATTCTTGACTAATATTAATTAAACAATATGATTTCTCCTTTAATATATTATTCCCATAATATATTAATAAATCATATTTAATCCTTTCTCTCCATAATTCATCCTATCAAGTTGCTTTGGTGAAGGCAACCCAAAAGGACCATGCACCATCGGGTCAAGTACATACCAAAATAGTTATGGACTTAGACACTAATCCAACAGTCTCCCACTTGGATAAGTCTAATAACTATTCTGCGTATGACTTCAGATCCTGATCTGCAATCGTAGCTTTCCAAATCTGCTGTCAACTCTGATCCTATCAGATACGCGTGTCCTTTAGATAAGGGATCATATATTCCTCCATTCTAGATATCGTATGAGACATGATTTCTAATCATTCTCTCTGTATTATTTCTCGGCTTCCGATTTATGACGACTGACTAATTGAACAAATCAAATTAGCCCTAGCCCGGCCGAGCATTTACGTTTGTCATCACTAAATCATCGAGGGGCCCAAAGATATCGCTTTTATCATACTTTGGATAAAAGGAATGGATAAACTTTGATTCAATGCTCGCTTTCACTTACTCACCGAATCACACACAACAATATGTTTTATAACACCAAGTTACTGGTGCGTTTACATATTATCAATGTGCAACCGATTTGCAAGATACAACTCACACATCTCGGTTTCAAGAATATAAGATGTTATCGTCTCACCATTCACTCGTGATACAATTCATGGAGTGATCCAAGTGAGCGTGGGTTTAATCCAATGCTCAAATCATATTCGTAAGCACTCACGAACGTTGCAGCAAACATTTGCTTATGTCTAATACTCTTCAGACAATTCACACACCAATTCACGACAGTCTTCATTCATACCTACTTCCAACATATGAACGACTATGGCCCATTCGAATAATTTGACTGTTCTAAACCAATTAAATTATTCAGGAAGTCAAAACATGCAATGTGAAACACAAGGATAATACTAATTCCATATGGCCTCAAACCTTTGAGTATAAATAAAACACCTTTTATTTATCACCATATCGATTACTCATTATTTGTTGTTTCGGGTAATCAACTTCTTACTTGAATTAATACTACACTTGTCCCATGCTCCTAGCATGCACAAAATGTTTACCTATGGTTCTTACTTTGTGAAATAGATCAAACGAACACATTTCCAATCATACTCATTTCACAACTCCTAATCCTTTTCACAAGTGAAAGAATATCAAATTCATGCTACTTATGGAATATGCTAGATTCTAACATTTTATGCAATGATCCTTTCGTAATGTCATAGCACAAAAGTCACAATGAGTATTGCCAATGATATTACAAAGTCCTCTATCGGAGATTGTTACAAGACAATTCCTTAGATGTGATGTCTCTCACTCGAAGTACATTCCTTTGAACATCCTTTTGCATAAAAGTTTCTAATCTAGACATGGATTTTCAATATTCAATTCCCAATATGGACACGTTTCCATATTTTTCCATATGACAACTCATTCTTAATAGAATCTTTTCTATTCATAATAATGTCGATATGGTCCATTCAATATCATGCTTCCAACTACTCACAAGCGACCAATCCTCGGCGAACTTTGGATTGTCCTTTAATAGTTGTTTAATTATCTTAGTCAAAACCGATTCTTGTCATTTTCCCTCTAAATGCGCTAGACATTTGGAAAATTTTAGAATGGTTAAATATTATAGCATTTGCAATCGATCCTAAACCCGAAGCGTATGGGACACGATGCATAATGTCTTACATAAAGATTTGATACTTTATCAATCTTTTGTCATAATATTTTATGTGCTGCGTTCTCAAAATTCGAACTATGAAGAGGAATGTCGTAATCATAATCCAAATTTGTGAACACACTATGTTTCCTTAACTAAATTTATTAACATTCCACAACCTAAGCCTTTAAATTTTGAAATGAAGCATAATATTCTCTCCATTAATTATAGCAAAACAACTTTTCAACTCTTGCAACTTTGCAAAGTATAACTATTGTTTTCTATAATTAATATTGCTAACTTGCAATACTTTCCATAATAATCATACAATCATAACATTTATGCTCCCACTATCATGATTATTATTATAAAGCATAACACTTATGCTCCCACTAGCTTTGACATGTATTCAGAACCAGCTTAACTTTCAGAAAAACAATACCTATTGAATTTCTTAAGCTCATGTTTCTAATACCTAATGCAATTAGGCTTTAGATATTCTCTATATATTCTTATGTAATTGTCTTTTAAGAATCAATCAATCCTTTATCTAACATGGTATCAGAGCTCTAGGTTAAAATCCTGCTACTGACCACAACATACAACAACCACTTTCCACCTCCGACGACCTTCTCTAATAGTCGTCGGAGGTGCCTTCATTATGTTCCATATTTTTCCCTTTCTTCTCTTTTCCACCTAAATAATAAAACATCCACAAGTACCAAACTAGATCTCTTTCATTGGTTTCTTCCACTGTCTCATCTACTTCTACCTCCTCCTTAGATGACCCTTGCCTCTGAGCCTTCTACCTCCTCCTCGGCTGGACATATATTCAGATCTCTTTTCCAATTCAGCCCCATCTGATGTTGTTGTTGCCTCCCTCCGATGACACCTTCTCCGCCGGCCAACCTTTGATCTGTAGTCGTTTCTTTCTCTTTCAACATTGCAGTTTCCGATCTCGCTGGAATTGGATCCATCCGCCACAGCTCAAGCCCTCTTTCTTTCTAGCTGCCTTTCTCTGGACTCCTCTACCATTGGTTGCATGATCATCACCATTGCCTCCCACTTTCTCTTTTTCTACAACGGAATCACTTATGGCTGCCACTTCTTCTCTCTTCTTCTCCGACGAGTAGTCGATGTTAGCCGCCATTATTAGAGCTCTACCACCACCGATGCCACTATCTTCATCTAGTTTTTATGTATTCTTCATTTGTTTATTTTTCCAGTTTAATCATCTCCACCCAATCAAACTGCAGGGGGATGTTAATGATTAAGGTTTAGGCCTAATCCCTTTAGGGCTTATCCATTAGGCTTTAAACATTCTCTATATATCTTATGTAATTGTCTTTTAAGAATCAATCAATCCTTTATCTAACATTGAGACTACTCTTTCGTATGCAACACAACCAAATACTTTCAAGTCTTCAAGGTTTGGTTTTTCACCATAAAATTTCTCAAATGGTGTAGCACCTATGAAAGCTCAAGTAGGTGTATGATTTATGAAGTACGTTGCATGATGTATCGCTTCACCCCAAAATTGGTTTGGAATATCTTTCCCTTTCATTAGGCATCGTGACATATCGAATATACTCCAATATTTCCGTTCGACTATATTGTTTTGTTGAGGTGAATAAAGAACCGTCAACATATGTGATATACTTTCTTCATCACAAAAATGGTTTAGCTCATGCGATGTGAATTCTCCACCTCTATCCATATGGAAAGTCTTGATCTCTTTACCGGTTTGTTTTTCAGTCGATGTCTTGGCTTGCTAGTAATGTGGCTTACCAACTTTTAACTGAATTTTGTAAAGTCAGTTTGCACTACTCGGGACTTTCATAAGCAATCTTCCATCTCCATCTCGCATGGTTAGGAAATCACCTCGCATCCGAATATCACAACCGACTATTGTAGATTGCCCGAGACTAATAACATTACTCTGAAGTGATGGAATATAATAAATATCCTTCATTAGTTTTTGTTTGCCGCTTTTCCCTTCGAACAAAATTGACCATGTTCCTTTAATGCTAACACACAACCCATCTCCAATCTCACTCTACCCGTTATGTTTTTATTTAATAAGAGTAGTTTCCGATCATGTGGTTGCTCGCACCATTGTCTAAATACCAAATTCTATCTTCATTGGTATTTTCATCATTTTTTTTGCAGGGATATATTTGTCTTCATTCAAGAACACCATTTCTTGAATTGTATTCATCATAAAGAATGACCCTTCTTCATGATTCGTACCTCCTTCGTATGTCATATTAAGGTTAGCCTCATGATTTTTGATTCAGTCTAGGCATCTCGAAGCAACGTGATCATACTTGTTACATCGGTAACATTGAATATTTGATAGATCCCTTTGTTCATGTTGGTTTCCCTTTTGTTTTTTATCATCTCGAGTTTTAGTGGATTTCGAGTGATTATGAGTTTAGGTGTTACCTCGACCACGTCCACCACCATGTCCTCTTCCTCGGTTATTTGAACCTCAACCTCTACCACTTGATGATTGGGTGTTACGATATGATGATTTGGTTTTGGTATAAAGTTGATTTGTTTGTATTTCAGACATCTTATCATCTACATTGATTCTTTATTCAAATACATTTAAGTGACTAACCACATCTTCAAAGCCTATCGTCTTAAGATCCAAGACTTGTTCAAGAGTCGCTACAATATGCATAAATTACATAGGGAGGCTCGTGAGAAACTTCTTCATAAGCTTCTGTTCATTTATAACCTCTCTAAGTGAAGTAGATTTCGAAGCAATTCAGGATAATTTTGCAGCGAAATCGTCTATCGTACTTGTATCACCCATCTTGATGTACTTAAACTTGGTATTCAACGTTTGAAGCCTTACTTCCTTTACTTGATCATCTCCAAGGTTCCAAGTTTTAATCACGTCCCACATCTCCTTGCCGGTTCAAAGGTTACCGATTTGGAGTATTAAATCTTCCTGTATAAATTGGAACTACAAACCTCTCACGATGTCGTTCTTCTTGGCGTCATCCAATCCAGGGCCAACAACATCCTATACGTCATGAATCCTGAGTAGCACCTCCATGCACATCCTCCAAATTGTATAGTTCATCGATGTCAAAATCAGGCATTGGAACGTTAACTGTGTTCCTCAGCTGGTGGTTGGGACAAATCTCCTCCTGACATCGTAGTTCGATTTCTAATTCCTCCATACTAATCATAAAGAAAAAAATGATTTGATTTTACTTTAAATATAAGCAAAAAGGAAATTTTCAAGTGAATTGAATATATATATATATATTTTTAGTAATGGAGATCCCAAAACACGATTTGTCTATTATTGGCAAATCAAATTCTGGTCCAAGTAGAAAAACCAATAGGTATACGTCTAAGGGCCCAATTTCACACACACATTTGTATGACTTTTAGGTTTAAATCCCTCGATCAAGAATTTCTGAGCAGTTTTTCTTGATCGAGTACTTCCTCCGATTTTCAATCTCTCTCTCTCTCTCTCTCTCTATATATATATATATATATATATCATTTTTGAATAGGAAAGTTGTCTTCTTCTTGTTGCAGGTTCACTTTCTGCTTCAAGCACAAGCAAAAAAATAGCAAACAACAAATCTACCACATGAGATTTCTCACTTTAGGTGTAGGTTGTCGCGATCTCCAAACAACTCACGATCTCAGAACAAGTCACGAGTTTTGATATTGATTCTGATTAGGAAAGCTTCACTTGCTGTTGATGAGTTTCCCACTTTTTGTCGTGAGTTAACTTCCTACTCGGATTCACCACACAAGAAGTTCTGAACAGGTAGCAATTTTTGTCTTGGTTCGAATTCACGAGTTCTCTTTCAGTCTTGGTTCTTTTGTGCAGGTTTTGGTCTTCTTCACAGATAATCACACGTTTTCCTTTCTTTCTTTGTCACAGGTGGACTCACTTTTGTTGCATGTACACCACGATAGAGCTAAAAAAAATCGTGTATAAACATGAACATGTTCTCATTTTCCTTCACAAAAACTATCGTAGGTTTCACTTGTTGCACATATTCTCCTTACGAGTTTTTTGAGCAAGCTTTAAAGATAGTTCTCCGCACGAATTTCTTCTGTCGCAAGAGGGCTCACCACATTAGAAACACGGAGATTCATAGTAGGAACACATAATCTCTGATTAAGTAAAATAGGTTTGCTTTGATACCAATTAAAGAAAAGATAACAGAAGACAAAGGAATGCCAAAACACACTTCTGACTTTATTGAAGAAACATAACTCGAAAACTTCAATCTCGGATATGATTACAGGATCCTAACATTTGATTTTATACTAAATATAAACACATTAGCATAAGAGTAGGAAACTATAATGTACAAACAAAACTTTCCATATAAACCATCCTTATTGCTTCAGGATTTTGAAACATGGTCAACACACCAAGAAATCTTGGACAACACTCCAAGAAATAGATGAACTGGGACAGAACACATATATGCATGCCATATCTATTCAGTAAATTATTCGCCAACACTCCCCGCCAATGGTTTGCGATATGCATTAAATTCATGACATTGTAAGTGATTATCAAGATTTGTTATAATCCATTCCTGAAACCCAAATCCCAAATTATCCCCAACACCCACCATAGAAACCCCGATATAACCAACTATCGATGCAACATTCATATAACCAAGTTAGAGTATCTCAAGATAACTTTTTTTAATACATTCCCCATCATCCATACCAATTCCTAAAACCCAATTCAAATATTCCAATTGTGAAGCATCACAACCCTGTCATGCTTAAAATGAAGAATCAAGTGACCAACCCCTCCATTCCCTCCAACCAAATCAACAAATCAAGCGACAGACTACAAGCCATCCCTTATCCCTAGTGAAATTATACCAAATTTCAAAAATCCAAGAATGGTTCGAAAAAGAAGAAGTGTCGTTATTGAAAGGATTATATCGATGCTATGGTAGACAAGGATGGTGGAAATTAGCAAAGATTTAAGTCTTTTTGTGAGGGAGTTCTGAAGCAATGCAAACAACAACTAAGGGGTTCAGATCGTTCCAAGAATTATGTGAACTCCAAATAGAAGGATTTATAAGCGAAAGTTAACAACTTCAATTGCTTCTACAACATAAAGATTAATAAATGTGCGAGTGGAATATCTGAGGTAGATATTTTAAATTTGACACAAAGTAAATATCACAAACTCCTTAAAATGAAATATTTTCCACACCAGGCGATATGGGATATTTGAATTTTCCATGACAAATGGTTTCACGTCAGATAATGTAGTGATAATCCTTTTTTTCCATCCAAAAGGACCAAAACATTCAACTATAACATTTACACAACCTCTTCAAATGCAAAAATTCCGTCTGAATTAAACACTGAAGTGAAGAGATTTTTGTTGTAATAACGCAATGGAGGTAACAAAAAGGAAAAAAAGGTGGTATCCACATCCTCACAACCTCCTAAAATAATAGATCTGATGGGATATGGTCCACCAGCGTGGCCTAGACTGCTCTAGCGTGCCAGCTTGGCCTGGCATGCTCCTGCCAGCCCTGCCTGGCGTTCCCTTGCCAGCCCTTGCTGGGGACTCCCTTGCCAGCCCATGCTGAGGACTCCCTTGCCAGCCCTGCTGGGGACTCTCCTGCCGGCTCGGCCAGGCGCTCCCTTTCCATCCTTGCCTTGTGCGCGCCCGCCAGCCTCGCCCGGCGCCTCGGAGCGGCCTCGCCCAACTCCTTGCTAGTTGGGCCTAAATGGGGCTGGCCCAAGGCCTAACCTAATTGTCCCCTATATAATGAATATTATCTCCTCCATGGAGAAGGACCCCTTTCCTGGACCTTCCCCAGATCTTCCCCCATGGCTCAGCCGCCACTATACTCCGGCCGGGTGGCTCAGCCGTCACCCGTCGCCGTCAGCCACCAGCACCAAGATGGTTCTCTCCAGCTATGGAGGACCATCTCATATCTTCTAGCTGATCTAACTTGACCGTCGGAGCCCGCTCCCGGGGCACAGTCCCTGGGGCGGCTCTAACGCGTCTCTCTGATGGTGACTTGCAGATCTCTGCCGTAGCAGAAGACCAGAAGCGCTGCCGGAGGTCCATGTTCCATCATTTGGTGCCATCCTGGATTCGAGCAAGTAGCAAAAGCCTCAGTTGGCCTCCAACTCGATTTTGACCAGATTTGTTCAGATCTGATGTGTTTTCCTCTAAGATTTATTCAGATCTGTTCATTTCTACCCACCATTTGGTTCAGATCCATTTGGTTTCTACCAAGATCTTTTCAGATCGATTTGGTTTCGCCAAGATCTTTCAGATCTGTTTAGTTTTTTGCTTAGATCTTTAGATATGTTGAGCAATTCTCAGATAGCTAAATCTACCTTGTTTTTGCTCAGATAGGTAAATATGCCTTGTTTTAGTTTGTTTGAGCAATTCTCAAGTTTAAAGATTTTATCAGATCCATCTTTGTTGGATTATTCAGAAAGTTGGGGAGAAAAGAGATTTCTATGAGTTTTTCCCCATCTTTGTTCATACTTTCGAATTTTATTCACCAAGTTCAAGAACAAACAATATTTTACAAGTTTTTACTTCTTTTGCTTGCCCATTTTCGAGAAAATCGGTTTTGGTTCCTGATTTCTCATGTACAACTTCATTCAAGTTGTTTATTTGGTGCTTTCACTAGAAGCTTAGAGACGGAGCAAAATATTTTCAGACTTGTTGAGCAAGCTGAAGAGTAGGGAATGTTCTATGAGAAGAAAACCTCATCAGATCCGTTTGGCCTTTGCCAAGATCTGTTCAAGATCCATTTGGTTCTTGCTAAGATCTTTTCAGATCTGTCTTCGCACCATTTTCTATTTCAACCATTCTCCAAGTTTGCAAAGACCTTATCAGATGTGTTATCATCTAAGCTTGGTGGTTTGATCTGCAAAGGAGAAAGAAAATAATTTTTATGAGTTTTTTTATTTCATTTCAACACACACATTACCAGAAAAACGCTCTTTAGATTGAACCTGTTTCATTATCTGAAAAGTTGTTTGTAAACAAAGCTTTAATGTTTGTACATTTTACAGAACCTTTAAAAAAAAGAGGGAAGGAGAAGGGAGGAGAAGTTTTGATGGGTCTTAACCCACTTTCACTCCATGTATTTTCCATCTCAGTATGATTTTTTACCATTCATTTCACTTCATATTAAAATTCATCTTGGTAATAATTTGTGGGAACAAGTGTGTTTAAGTTGTAAACACAAATGTGTGGTATTTTACCTCAGGAACTACATTTACCATCAATGTAGTTACAGTCATCCCATCAGTAAAATAAAAGGGGTGGAGAGGAGTTCTATAAGAAGAACTCATATTTGTAAAAGAAATAAAAAAAACATGTGTACAACTAATATTTACAACAGACAAAAGATATCAAAAATCATATTTACTCCACTCTTAAGAAAAAAAAAGGGGACGAAAAGATGGTGTATACAGTGCACACCACAAACAGACAACAACATTTTCAATGGGACCCACCTGGTCCAATTCTTGCGTACAGAAAAAAAGAGGGGGAAAGATGGTATATGCACCCATATGTTTGCACCCACAAGACAAGAGTTGGGTCCCACCTGTTTAAAAGCTGTCAAATAAAGACAAACGACCATTAGTTGGACCCCACCCGGTCTACCTCCCCATCCAGAAAAGGCAAGCCACCTCCGAGCACCTTCAGCGGGACCACCTTGGTCAATTCTTAAAGCAAAGACAAAAAACTACAGCTGGCCTCGCTATTCTTCAGAGGCGTATGGGCCCCACGCAGTCAAAGGAGCTGGCAGAAAAGTCAAAGGGTGGGTCCACATGGTCACCAAACACCATTGCCATCGACCATCTGTCGGCCGTCGGAAACAGCAGCAACACTCCAAAAGCAATTCATTGGTCAATTTCAGTACCATCAAACATCGTCATCATCAAGGGGGAGAAGAATCGACCGGTTACCTCCATATCCAGTCACCGGTAGCGAAATCAAACCACCAGGACCAAGACCAATCCTCTCGCTGTCATCCATACCCACCTGACTCGCCTATCCTTTCCACCGACCCAACAACCTATGATCGTCGGTCGCTCATTGGCGCCCAGCGACAAAAACTCCATTTGTTTACCACCGTCTATCATTGCTTGCTGCCACGAAGCACACCCGAAAAACTCGCATTCAACTGATGTCGCAACAGATTTGTTGACCCACCAAGATCATTAATTGGCATGTCTGATACAAGTCCAGATGCGATTCCCCATTGCTTTTCCATCTCCAAGTTCATCGACTCTTCTGAAAGCATTCACCATTAACCGGGCTTTGAGCACCCAACCACCGTGTCAATCTCTTCCAACCAACGACGATTTTCCTTCGAACCTCACCAACCTGTAACTGTCATCGGCCATCTTCAAGCGAGGGTACAACAGATCTATAAAGCCACACCAAAGCCCTAATTTCTTTCTACAGGCAGCGATCTCAAAAAAAAAATGAAAATGGAGAAGAGTATCTCCAGCCGACGCTTCCTCTCAGTATCTTCATGAAGGCACGCAAACCCTATGATTCATAAATTATTAGTAGCTGGTGGGCCTAATCCGGTTCACACATGCAAAAAGAAAAGAAGAAAAAAGGAGTTGGGCTCCAAATGGGCTCACAAATTGCAAAGTGGGTTAACTTATCTCAACTGGGCTTCTCCTATCAAACTGTTTTATTTATTGGGCCGGTCCAACACAAAAATAACCTGATTTTTTCAAAGAGTAAACTAGCCGATCAGCCGTTTATCGCTAAGTTGAGCCGACTATTTGCAATTGGACTTCTCCAATAAAGTGGGCTATTTTCACAAGACAATATAGCCAAGCAACTACTCAACGCTCACATGCTGAAAGCCCCACTAAAAAAAAACATTTTCAGAACACGCATTGCGGCCCGGATCACTCGACATTTTAAAAAGAAAAGGGGGAGGGAAAGAGTAGTACACTACTACTACTCGTGACGGCAACTACGGTATCTGGCTATCAGAAAGTTGCGTTGACCAGCACCATGCAGTCTCCATGCTCAGCTCTCATCAGTCGTGTTGGCCAACATCTCGCAGTTGCGCTGCCCGACCCTCAACATCCATGCGATCCAGCTCAGTAGTCGCAAATCCCAGTCACCAACAGTCATGTTGTCTGACTCGCAGTGGCCGCGCTGCCTAGCTCTCGGCAGCCGCACTACCCAGTTTTTGTTAGTATTTGGGTCGCCTAGCTCTTCCCAGCAGCTATGTATCTCAGCTTTCAGCAGCTATACATCTGCCTTTCCCTTTCTTCGCCTCCTCTAAGAAAAGGGGGGGGGGGGGGGGTTAATAGTGTTGGTACGACACTATGTAGAAGTAATTTTTATTACCAAGGGGAAGAGTTAAAGTATATAAAAAGCTGACACCATGAATGATGGTGTATCCCCGAGGTGATGTTGGTATTCCGGATGGAAAGAGTAGCCGCGTGGTCCAACTCTCGGTAGTACTGTTGCCCAACGCTCAATAGTCGCGTTACTCACCTATCGCTAGCTAGCAGCTCGCTGCAAGGGCCTCAACGACCCTACTGACCAGTTCCTGACAGCGGTCTCGCTACGCACCACTTGAAAATAGCTACACTGTCAAGCCCTAAGTAGCACCGCCACATGGCTCTCTGCAAACAGCCAAGACACCGAGGCCTCAATTATTAGTACGACTAGCGAGGCAACAAAGCGTCAGGTACCATTTCGCTTTAACCCAGACTGGTCACATGAGCTAGACATATAGATTGTAGGGTGTTGTGCCCAGTCGTGCGAGGTTCAGTACCCTCGCCTTGAGTCGCCTGGCTTCTTAGCCCGACTCCATTATAAAGGCACGCTCCGCATGCGAGGTTCAGTACCCTCGCTTCGAGTTGCCCAGCTTCTCAGCCCGACTCCACTATAGCGGCAAGCACTGCATGCGAGGTTTAGTACCCTCGCCTCGAGTCACTTGGCTTCTCAGCCCGACTCCACTATAGCGACAAGCACCGCATGCGAGGTTCAGTACCCTCGCCTCGAGTCGCTTGGCTTCTCATCCCAGCTCCATTATAGCGGCAAGCTCCGCATGCGAGGTTCAGCACCCTCGCCTCGAGTCACCTGGCTTCTTAGCCCGACTCCATTATAGCAGCACGCTCCGCATGCGAGGTTCAGTACCCCCGCTTCGATTCGCCTGGCTTCTCAGCCTGACTCCAATATAGCGGCAAGCTCCGCATTCGAGGTTCAGTACCCTCGCCTCGAGTCGCCTGGCTCCTCAGCCCGACTCCATTATAGCGGCACGCTCCACATGCAAGGTTCAGTACCCCCGCTTCGAGTCGCCTGGCTTCTCAGCCCGACTCCAATATAACGGAAAGCTCCGCATGCGAAGTTCAGTACCCTCGCCTTGAGTTGCCTGGCTTCTCAGCCCGACTTCATTATAGCGGCAAGCTCCGCATGCGAGGTTCAATACCTTTGCCTCGAGTCGCTTGGCTTCTCAGTCGGACTCCAGTATAGCAACAAGCCCGATCAATTCCGCGCGATGCTCTCCCGCGTGGTTTATCTACAATCGTTGGCAGCCAAGCCTGATCCATTCCATGCGATGCTCTTCCGTGTGATCTATCTATGATCGTTAGTAGCCAAACACGATCTGTTATACGCGATGCTTTCCCGCAAGACATCTCCATGTTCGTTGGTTGCTAAGCCCAAGCTATTCTCCTAAGTCGCGCATCACAAGCTTATTCCACAACCAACACCATGATCTTGGTGTTTCCTATCTCACATTCATCACGGCTCTCTGGTGCTCGGACGATTGATGAAGTGTTATCCGCATTACAACCTGCTATGGTGAGGTTACTCTCCAGCAAGAAGGTCATCCCGACAGCTGCCCTGCTACCTATAGCCTCGTCGTGTATCCCACAGAACCTCTGTTCCCTGGCTCTCGGAAACAGTTCTGCTGCGTAACCCTACCTGTAGCCTCGCCGCGTACCCCACGACATCTCTGTTTCTTGGCTCTCGGAAACGGTCTTGCTGTGCAACCCATACCCCTGGCCTCACCGCTTATCCTTTAGCATCTCTTCTGCGTGGCTCACAGCAACAGTCTCACTGCGTGTTTCCTACCTATAGCCTCACTACCTGTTCCTCAAGAATTCTATTGTCTGGCTATCGACAATAGTCTAACTACGTGACCCTCGCTAGCAACCTAGTCGCCCAGCTCTCGGAATCTATTCCTCGCCTCCTCTAAGAAAAGAGGGGGGGGGGGGGGGGGGGAATAGGGCTGGTACGCCGCAATGCAGACTATGTAGATGGTTACTGGTGACATCCCATCTCACATGGCTACCACAACAATCACGTCGGAAAATAGTCTCAGGGACTGAATGGCAAGCTTACGCTTCTTAGCTACCCCGGTCCGACATTCCACCGACATCAGTGTCGCGTAACATTCTGTAGCAGCCTCGGTCCGCATGATCGCAGCAACAGTTACGTTGCATCTCACCGACCGGCTCGCACTCCTCTCAATGAAGGAGTATCAAGTCAGCTCAAGCAGTGTTTGGCTCATCGCATAACCGCACGGCTCCTGTGGGAGAGCTTCGGTCATTCTCTTTATTGTTTATTGCTTTGGTGCTTTAAATAGTCTGATCCGATTGTCAGCAACCCAATCGCATCAGACTAGGGGGACTTGACGATGCACAGTTTATATGACTAAGTCCAGTCCGATGTCATTGGTCGCATACCAATAACACTAGACTGGGGGGACTTGATGAGGAATGGTCCATTGGCACAGCCCAGACTGCTCTAGCGTGCCAGCCTAGCCTGGCGCGCTCCCGCCATCCTTGCTTGGCGTTCTCCTGCCAACCTTGCTGGGGACTCCCTTGCCAGCCTCGCTGGGGACTCTCCTGTTGGTTTATATGACTAGTTCCAGTCCGATGTCATTGGCCGCGTACCAATAACTCCAGACTGGGGGGACTTGATGGGATATGGTCCACTAGCGTGGCCTAGACTGCTCTAGCGTGCCAGCTTGGCCTGACACGCTCCTGCCAGCCCTGCCTGGCGTTCCCTTGCCAGCCCTTGCTGGGGACTCCCTTGCCAGCCTTTGCTGAGGACTCCCTTGCCAGCCCTGCTGGGGACTCTCCTGCCGGCTCGGCCAGGCGCTCCCTCGCCTGGCACTCCCTTGCCATCCTTGCCTTGTGCGCGCCCGCCAGCATCGCCCGGCGCCTCCGGGCGGCCTCGCCCAACTCCTTGCTAGTTGGGCCTGAATGGGGCTGACCTAAGGCCTAACCTAATTGTCCCCTATATAATGAATAGTATCTCCTCCATGGAGAAGGACCCCTTTCCTGGACCTTCCCCAGATCTTCCCCCATGGCTCAGCCGCCACTCTTGAGGAGGAGATACAACCGCTCAAGGAAAAATGAAAAGACAAATATATACAATTTCTTTTTCAGCCGCACGACCGATTGAATGGAGGACTAGTGGAGTGTGGTACTCACGAAAAAACAAAAAATTATAGCCATTTATGGTTGAGGGTTTTAGAATTTCATTTTAGG